>NC_081186.1:65028822-65334541 GCF_029867415.1 Vicia villosa | reverse complement strand
AAACTGAACCAGAGTTTTGAGAAGTCCTTCATCAACATGAGTGTTCAAGATAGGCAAAAGCTTTCCATGGCTTTTCCTAAAATCAGAAGGATCTTGTACAAAAGACGCTAACTCTTTCAGTCTTTCCACATTAGGCTCTTTGAAACCGTACCTCTTGGTATGCCTTTTTACCCACTCCATAACCTAATCCTATAATGTTTGCAAAGAAAATTCTCTAATTGTTTGGAAAAAATCATGTTTTTATGGAAAAAGATTTTTTTTATTTTTTATGGATGTATGAATGCATGGATGCATGGATGCCACATATTCAAACATGGTAAAGCGAACATGGTAACGCAAACATGGTACTGTAAACATGGCAACACAAACATGGTAACACAAACATGGTACACACAGGTTCAAAGGTCCAGCGTCACGAGCATGAGGTCAGAGAACCAAACATGGGATAGTTCTAGTTAATCACCTGCAAAACATGTTCTACTGATACGTCAGAGTCTACATCTTTCTTTCGGATATTACCGGCTTTCCACAATTAAACTCATGAGCCAGCAATATTCTCAAGAAAAACTCGTCTGAGTGTGGTTCTCCGCATGACAACTAATCCAAGTCTTCACCTGAATAGTTTCTGCACCACAACCTAATAAGGCCAGGATGGGTTGGGGTTCTACAGCCAACTCAGCTTCTACAGTTCAATGAAAGCAATAATGTCTTCGCAACTAAACTTGCTAAACATATATTACAAACAAGGAACCTCCACTGAGCAGAAGGATTCTCACGTGCGCCTGCACATGACTATACCCTCCACCTAATTCTTATGTGTACTTAATCCGGGTTAGGATTTGTCCATAATGTATCACTTGTAACAGAACCACACAAGTAACAGAACCAAAGAACCAAACAAGAACAAAATAAAAACAAAACAAATAGAAATAACCCTTTCTTTGGAAACAATAAAAAGATGGTCCCCAGTGAAGTCGCCATTTTTCTGTCGCGGGGAAAAATCGTTGTCCTTTTTTGGGATGAGACACCTGATGCCTTCTTTGGGCTCGAGTGCTCAAAAAAATGATTTTTCTTTTGTACCGACCAAACTTTTTATTATTTCCAAAGTAGGAAAAGGAAAAAAGCTGCAATAACCTAAAAGTGGGGGGAGAGATCTTGGGTAAGAGGGTTGGTTATACGAAGGGAAGGTATTAGCACCCAACGTATCTATAGTACTCTATAGGTTTCTTTGTTTTGTTTTTCATCCTTTGTTGGTGGAGGTTCTTGTGAGAAAGAGGTGGGACCTAAGGTGTTTGTTTGATTATGCTCGCAAAGATCATCGCGATCCTCTGCATACATATCCCTTAGAGGGAATCAGAGCATCTGTAGCTCGGGGTCTACGGGTGCTAAGGTTTGAGTGGTTTGAGAGAGAAGTTTTGCTCGCCAAGGATACGACCTTGTGCCTACGTATTCTCAAAGGGATGTTGAGAAAGTCAGAGCAATCGTAGTTCCCACTTATGCTAGTGGAAGCAAAGGAAAAGAGACAAATGTCATCTAAATGTTCGATGTATCTAATCTATATCATCACATACATCTGTTTGATTTTTGTTTGAAAATCTTTTCATTATAAGCCCTGGGCCATGCCACTTATGGCGCTTAGAATGATAAAGATGTTTTTTAGCCAGCCTTGTGGCAAAAACTTTCAATGAAGTCAGCCTTGTGACAAAAAGTTTTGATTAATCAGCCAGCCTTGTGACAAAAACTTTGATTAATCAGCCAGTATGGTGGCAAAACGGTTTGATTGATTAGCCAGCCTTGTGGCAAAAAGAAGTTTGATTGATTGATTGTTTGATTGTTTGTGATGATATAGAAGAGATACTCCTATCATAGAGATGATAAATGTCTAATCTCCTAGGGTATTTGTTTTGGATATTGGGGATGCTTATAAGAAGCCCGTGGGTCCTTGTACGAAGCCCAAGAGGAGGCTATCCGAGGGTCCTTGCATTGTAAGCCCAAGAGGAGGCTATGGGAGGGACAATCCAGGTTCCTTGCATTGTAAGCCCAAGAGGAGGCTGTGGGAGGGTCACTCGTTTGTACAAAGCCCAAGGGGAGGCATGGTATAGTTGGTTTGAGCTCTTAGAGCGATTTCACCGGGAAACCATACTCTATGTCCTAACCTAAACTAGGGAGATTCTTTGCACGAAGCCCAATAGGAGGCTATGGGGAACCTAGTGTTGTACTAAGTTGAACAGGCATATATATCACACATATGAACAAACATGAACAAGTATGAACAAACATGAACAAACATGAACAAGTATGAACAGTTGTATATATATGACAAGGTGCATGTATATAATGGAGTTTATGAAGGAAATATACCTGTAAGCATGATCCATTTGTATACACGGGGGCTCGGGACTCATACTCGGGGAGAAGCCCACTTGAGTTTATTCAAACGCTATGTAAACAAGTATTCACAAAGGGCTTTGGGACTTATACCTACATGGAGGCCCATGGTATTTTTTTGGGAAGATTTAAAGAAAACCTTCATTTTTGATTAGTTATTCAAAGTTAAAAATCAAATTGATCGAGATATGTACAAAAAGGGTGTACAATGAAATACCTAATTTCATGTACTGGAATGAGACTTATACCTATGTGGAGGCCCATGTTTTATTTTATAAAACATGGTTGATTGTTTTGTTAAAAGATGCGTCGTTTGAAAAACTGTTTGAAAGTTTTTGTTTTGAAAGAAGTTTATTGTTTAAAGAAGAAAAAAAAACTGTATAAAAGGAAAAAGGAGTGGGTCTTATACTCTCTAATATTCGAGAGGCCCCACATCGCTTTGAAAATCAATTGATCAATTAAAAAGATTTAATCAATAGTTTCAAAAAGAAATGGTTTATCGTTTTTTTGAAAAGAATCGCGATCGCTTGTTTTAAAATGGTTTGAATTTTGAAAGGAGTCAAATTAATCAAGATAAACAAAAAGATTATCTTCAATTAACACTTAGATGATCAGGGTTTGCTCAAAAAATATTTACAAGTGATTAAGTTTGAAAATCAAATGAAAAATAATATTTAAAAGTATTAAAAATACTTAAAAACAAGTCATTTTAAACCTATTTAAAAATGTATCAAATAAATATTTTTTTGATGATCTTTTTTGATATTCTTAAAATATATGTGTTAAATAAGAAGTGTGTAAAAAATGAATGAAAAATGAATTAATTTGATGTGTTAAATAATTAAATGAAGTTGTAAAAGAAAATGAAAGAAAAATAGTTGTAAAAAAAAATGTTTTGGTCCCTAAGGCTGTTGAACCCGTGACCTTATGCTCACCACTCAAAAACTTAGCCAACTGGACCACGCGCGTGGTCTGTTTAACACTTGCAACGAATTTGTTATATTTTTGAATCAATTTCTCTCTTCTACTTCAAAATCTGGCGCCAAGAACACATGAACAATTTGAATTCGAAAATTCTGAAAACTGGATTGTTTTGATCAAGTGAATAGCCTATCTTGCTCGATTTTCCACAAGGAACATGATGGTACCATTTAATTTCATTTATTTTCAATCTAAGATCATTAATTTTCTGATGAACATGAAGAACCCTAATTCTATGATTCAATCTGAAATCGTGTATGTGCAAGATAAATAGCAATTGATTGAGCGTTAATGATCCTCATGTGTGCAGAAATGAGATGGTATGTTCATATTTCATTCATGATGCATGATTCATAGAGTTTGAAGTTCAAGTAGCTTACCTTCAAAAACGGCAAAAGTGAGAATCGAATTCTGCAAATGAGGAGTTCCAGTTGTTGTTTCTTGATCTGGACAGCATCAATGGACCTTATGGAAGGTGTTTGAATGCCTGGAATGAACTGGAAACCTCTTGATCAATCTATGGTACCCGATCTGCAGTATGGCTTAAGTGAGGATCTAGCTTGATGATTTTGGTGTTTCAGATCATGGATGATGGTTGGAACAGTTCATATGAAGTATATGGATGATGTTTAGAAGGTTAGTTTGGACAGAATTTGCTTGGTATGGATTTTGGCATGATAAGGCTAGTGTTATGCATATTTGGAGGTGAGATGATGATTCTGAGTTTTGGGATGATTTGAGGTGTGTGAATTGTTCAAACACATCATATATGATGTTTATGAGATGTTAGAATCATTACTTTGGCCAGAACTTCAAGGGTTTGGAGGTTGGGATTTCTTCCTCACTTTGAAACTTAAAACTTGCAATTCAAGAAAGAAAGAGAAAACCTATCTTTTGTGAGGTTTTGGTGTGATTTTGAATGGAGTTTGGACCTCTATTTATAGGCCAAAGTGTCTGAACTCAGAGCTTTGCAACTTGCTTCAAGAAGTGATGATTTGGCATTTGGAGATAAAATGGAATCTTACCATTAAATGCATTAGGTTAAAAGTGACTAAACCATGGTTAAATCTCAAGCTTCTTATCCTCTTCCATTCTGATCTCAAATTAGAAAAATATCTTCAATTATTGCCTCTATGCATCATTATTTGGATCATTTGGCAAATTGGTTCATAACTTAGTGAAAATGGCATGAAATTTCAAGTGAAAAGTTCACTAATGTCAAAATTCAAAACCATGGCTACACTCCATATTTTTCCATGCTCTTGGACATTTTGGAAAGCTCATATTACATACTTCAAAACCCTAGTTGAAAGTTTCTTCAAGATCTTTAAGGAAGTGGGTGAAAAAGATCCATGAACTTTGAAGAAAATGAAATTTTAAGTGAAATTTTCATAAAGTTCCAACTTTGAAGCTCCATATCTCTTAAATGGTTGATCTTATGGAAAAAAATTATATGTATCAAAGTTGTTTATTGGATCAAAATCTACAACTTTCATGTTGGAAGTTTTTTTCAGTTTGTAGGTGAAATTTTGAGAAATTCCCTTCCAAAGTTTGGAAAAAACCATTGAAAAACACTTAGAAAATTTTCTAAGTATGAAAATCAAACTTTGACTTTTTGATTCTTGATTTTTCTTGATCAAATGACTTCATATATCATATATTGATGATTTGAAACTTCAAAATTCATGGTTGACCAAAATTCCCCAAAAGTCAATGGTAATCTTGTACAGTTGACTTTTTCAGACGAATCGCGTTTCTTGAGATTTCAAATGAAACAGGCTATCCTCATCAAATGAATGGTATGAATGGATCACATTGAAGCATTAGAGGATTATGAGCCATGGTTTAAGTTGTGGCACCATGTTCTGATAAAAAGGCAGTTGTTCAGTGAATTAGGTCAAAAAACCCTAATTGTCGATCTGATGAAATTGATGACTGTGGATCTTGAATTGAGACACAATTTCCATTGGATGTTGTCATAGGGATTATTAGAGGATGATTGAAATCTTTGATTGACTCCCTGGGGATTTTTAGGGTTTCCCAAATGTGATCCCTGATTTCAGTCCCTGATAGTTCAAAAACCCTAATTCTAATGACTTGAAATTTCACTGTTGATCAATCCTTGTGTAGGAGATGTATTGAGCCAATAGATTAGGCTAAAATGATGTACTTGGGGTCTTGAGGTCATGTCCCAAGTCATTAGGTCAAATCCTGAGCAAAAGTCAGGAGTATGTTAACTTCAGTCAAAACCCTAACTTGGTTGATTCAGAGCCTTTGAGCTTGTTGAAATGAATCTCTGAGGACCAAATGTTGATTGTTGATGAAGATGATTCATTTAAGATGAAGGGAGAACAAAACCCTAATTGATTGTTACTTGTACTGATGAGTGATTTCTTGTTTAAATCCTGCTGAGTCACAAGTAACAAACACAGGCTATGCAATTTGTTAGAGATGCAAATGATGCATATGCAGATGATATGAGGTGGTATCTTAGGTCAAAAATTGGGGTATGACAACAGGGTTGTACGCCTTTGAATTTGATATGAAGGTGTTGAAGGTATTTTGAGTTACCTTGTCGTAGTTTTTGAATTGCGAAGTTCGAAGGTATTTTGAATTACCTTATCGTAGATTTGAAAATCACAGTATTTGAAGGGATGAAAATCCGTAGTGTTGTGGTTTAGTGTGTTTTAAATGTTTGGGCGTACAACCCTAATTTAGTATGTCACCGTTAGTTTCGATGATCAATAGGTTTGATCATTATAGTTAACGGATTGAATGAGCATTGCTGGTTACTCTGATCGATAGATTCGATCGTCGCGGGCAGCAAATTGAATGTATTTTAGATTTGACATTTTTTCATCTCTTGTCTAATGCGACTAATAGATTTAGTCGGGTCGAGAAGAGAATTAATTAAGGGTTAATGTTATCTTTGCCAAATGGGCAGTGGGATTGGACAAACCCTAATATTTATAATCTTTATAGGGTTTTTGTGATTTTTAATAATTAAAAAGTCATTAAATTAATTAAGCGACATGATCGAATAATTGGGAGAATAAATCCTAAACCTAATCCTAATGTAATTATATTAATCTTAATAAAAATAAATTAATTCAATTAAACAAAAATTAATTCATATGAAATCTAAATAGAAAAGAATAAAATACAAAAAATATATATATAAAACCTGGTTTTTAATTCTGTGTGGTGAGTTACTGAAGGTCTACGGTGAGACCGCAGCTGCTGGGAGTTAGATCCGCTATTGGTATGATCGTATGGCATATAGGTGAGGATGTATGATGGTCCTCAGGGGGTGTGCAGCGCCTGATTTGAGAGTGGTCCTAACAAACAAATTAAGAAAAAAATGCACGTTACCTGGGGATCGAACCCAGGTCTTTTGGTTCAACAACGACGCGCCTCAGCCACCTGCGCTGCCCTTCCATGTTGATTAAATGTTGCACGCTAACTGATTTGAATGAAATACGAATATTTAAAAAACAAATCGCGCGCAGGACTTCATCTTCCCCATTGCGCTATCTGGAAAAGGGCATAGTTTTGCCCACGGTTTTTGCAGCGTTGCCATAGGTCCTGCATAACGCAAAGCTACGAAACAACAACAATAAATCACATACACGGCCAAAATTCAACTCTAAATCGTCCCCTAATCATGACTGTGCAATTATTTTGGTCCAATTTCTCCTGAATACGAAATTCCCAAATTCAAGCTCAAAAACCCTAGCCATGGTATATTCCTCATACAAGCGAATGAAAGTAACTAAAACTCCAGAATCACTTAGAACATTACGTGAGACACAAATATACAATCAAAATGCATTTTTGATGCGCGTAAGGATGTAAACGAGATCAAAAAATTTTCTTGCAAACCGTGAATTCGTGAGTGTTAATTCCAGATGTTTGATGCTTCGAAATTGATTGGAAAAGGATCAAAAGTACTCGAGGATCCTATTTGAACATTCAAAGCTCTTTGAATTCGGCTGCGACTCTGATTTTTTCCCTTGAAATTTTGGTTTCGGCACCAATCGTTTTGTGCTGCCAATCCCCCCTTCTCCCGTCTGCCGTTGTTATCATTTATACATGATTCAATTAGGTTAAAAGACTCAATCAGAATCTTTGTCATTGAAGAATCAGGATTCTATTTGGTCATGGATTCTAAACTTGCCATTTTTGTTCCCTTGAACCATCTTTCACGTTTCTCTTCCTTGGCCCCTTTGGACAACAAAGCTTCTTTCTCTTTTCTTTTTTCTATTTTTTATTTGTTTAATAATTGTTTATTGTATTTAGTATTTCAAAAGATAAATAATAATTAAAACTAATAAAAATTAAACCTATTAAAATTAATAATAATAGTTAGTACTAATAATATTTAATAATAAAGATAATCCTAATAATAACTAATACTAATTAACAATAACAATAATTAATAATAGAAAATGATCAAATCAAATATTGAAATTAATAGTCCAACAAAAAATCATAAGCTATATGATCAATTGTGAAACAGACTAAAACTCTCGAAGATGGCACAGATGGGTCAGATGACTGGGCTCCAGCACCTTCTAACTTTAAACCTTATCTTAACTCTGGGTATTTTATAAGAGGGTGTGTTTGACAATAGGAATGTCAAACCCCATGACTCCTAATTCCGGCCCCTGATGAAAAAAGATGTAGATTTGATCAGGCAAATTTTGGGGTATGACAGCTGCCCCTGTTCAATCTTCTTAAACCTGAAGAGTCAGATAGGCACGTCTACCTATCGTGATCTAAAGGTAGAAGATGATTGGACACTGAAATGCCCTGAAATTTGCATTTGTCAGGAAAAATTTCCGTGGGAGATGGGCTTAAAGATGCCACCCAAGATAAGTACCCCTCTCTTTCGGATGTAAAGAAGATGCTTTCGAGAGGAACCACTGTGTTTTGATTGTAGTACGGCCTAAAAGGCAACCTGAATTTTATGCCATGTTATGATGCATGCAATGTATGATGCAGTGAGCTTCTCAATATAAATGAGAGTGGTGTATGTCTATGCACTCTGAATGAATGAGGTATGTTAGTTGAATGATGCATGATTGTTAGTTGAAGTATGTTAGAAGAAAAATAAAACCTTTGTTGTTGGTGAAGTTTTGAAGAAGATCACTGCCGAGGGACTAACGTGATAAACCCAATTGAGGAACCATTTGAAAATCTTATTGTAAAACCCTTTGTAAAACCCTTTGTATTTTTGAAGTAAATCACTGCCGAGGGACTAACGTGATAAACCCCATTGAAGAACTCTTTGTAAACCCCTTTGTAAAACCCCTTTGTTTTTTTCTGAAGTAGATCACTGCCGAGGGACTAACGTGATAAACCCTATTGAAGAAACCCTTTGTGAACCCCTTTGTAGTCTTGGAGAAGATCACTGCCGAGGGACTAACGTGATAAACCCAAAAGGATCACTTGCTATAGCGCTAGCAAGCTTTCGTAGTTTGTGAACTCCACTTACTATAGTTCTAGTAAGTTTCCGTAATTTGTGAACCCCACTTACTATAGTTCTAGTAAGTTTTCGTAGTTTGTGAACCCTACTTACTATAGTTCTAGTAAGTTTCCGTAGTTTGTGAACCCCAAAAGGATCACTTGTTATAGCTCTAGCAAGCTCACCTGCACCATTTGGATCATTTGCCCTGGTTCGGACAAATTTCACCTGCACCATTTGGATCATTTGCCCTGGTTCGGACAAATTTCACCTACACCATTTGGATCATTTGCCCTGGTTCGGACAAATTTCACCTACACCATTTGGTGTTTGCCCTGGTTCGGACAAATTTCACCTACACCATTTGGATCATTTGCCCTGGTTCGGACAAATTTCACCTACACCATTTGGATCATTTGCTCTGGTTCGGACAAATTCACCTGCACTATCAGGATTACTTGCCCTGGTTCGGACAAATTTCACCTACACCATTTGGATCATTTGCCCTGGCTCGGACAAATTCACCTACACCATTAGGATTACTTGCCCTGGTTCGGGCAAGCTTACCTGCATAAGAGAAATCATTTGCTATAGTTCTAGCAATCTTACCTGCATGGAAAAGATTCACTTGTTTGGAGACTCACGACTCGAGGGTCGGAGAAAGTAGCACGCCAAATATTCACGACTCGAGGGTCGGAAAACACACCTGTCACAACACGAGGGTTGGAAACTGACGACACGTGGGTCGGAAAATACACCTATCACAACACGAGAGTTGGAAACTCACGACATGTGGGTCGGAAAATACACCTGTCACAACACGAGGGTTGGAAACTCACGACACGTGGGTTGGAAACTAGGCTTTTGTAGTATGTGAATGCACTAGATGATATGCATATGCTAATGCGTATGTATGTATGTTGATGCAATCCCGAGATTTTATCTCCTTAAACCCATTGAACTTGTTTAATCCATGTTTGCACCTACACCACGGCTATGCTTATGCCGGCTTGGTAATGTGGATAATGCTTATGCATATGCGTACTTTGTTTATGAGTGAAATGAACAACAAGGTTGCTATCATCAGTAAGGTTACTGGCATCGGTAAGGTTACCGGAAAACATCAATCAGGCGATTGGGAAGAATATCTCAGTAAGGTTACTAGCATCGGTAAGGTTACCGGAAGCATCAATCAGGTGATTGGAAATAAACCAACAGTAAGGTTACTGTCATCGGTAAGGTTACCGGAAGCATCAATCAGGTGATTAGAAATAAACCAACAGTAAGGTTACTGTCATCGGTAAGGTTACCGGAAGCAGGTGGACAATATGTTTTAGCACCAGAGTTTTGAATTGGATGTTTTGATGTATGGGATAATGCTTATGCTCATGCATATGTTGATTGATATAATGAGTGGAACGAAATGATGTCTTCTATAAGACTACCTGAAAAGGTCTCCGGAAAGGATAGAAATCTGTCTTAAACAAGACCACCTGGAAAGGCTAAAAGATGTCTTAGAAAAGACTACCTAAAAAGGTTCTTGGAAATGACGATGATTGTCTTAGAGAAGACTACCTAGAAAGGTTCTTAGAAAAAGAGTGTCTTAAAGAATACTACCTGAAGAGGTATGGTGTAATGTATCAACCAATGTATGTAATGCATGACTTATGTATATTTGCATATGATGCTCTAATGATAGGTTGTTGACAACCAAAGCGTATATAGCTCGCTGGAGTTGTAGGTTTGTTTGAGAGGGTGTGATGCTAGCGCGATTCCCCAATACCTGTTTTTGAAGATCGTAGTCAGGAGAAAGATTTGCTCGATGTTGTAAAGTGTGAGGATGCCTTTTCCTTTTGCTCTGCGCCTTGCTCTGGTTTGACCCTTTGAATTACTCCCCGCCTTTTGATTATTTTCGAATTTCTCCACGTCTTTAACTTTTTGAGGTTCTCCACACCTTTAACCTTTGGAGATTCTCTACACCTTATGTATTTGATATCTAATGCCCCAATGTTTAGTGGAAAAAAGGTGCCTATGATTTCCAAGCCGTGAAGGAAGTGCCCCGAGAAATAACCTTGTCATATGCTTCGACGTTTAGATTAAAGGGTATGCCCTCGATTTCCAGGATATGGAGGGCTATCCATGGTGTTCTATCCTTTGAATTCGAATTCTTCCCGTGTTTGACATGCCCCTGTTTGTTATTGCTTCGAGGTGTGACCCAAGTCGATTGAACCTTAGGATGAATGCCCCTAGTTAATAGGATCCTTGATCGCATGCCCCTGTAATCCTTGAAATTTTTCCCCTGTTTAGAAGAACCCTCTAGATGTGGTTCCCCCCATGCAAAGGTCTTTATTAGATATGATTACCCTGGATTAACCAATTTCGAGATTTCCTTGATGCTAAGTGTATATTCGTAGATGACGTTGTACCCTTCGAGAAGTAACTCCAATGCAATGCGGATGCAAGTTTTGAAATCGAAGTCCGTTATGAATTAGCACTGGATGATTAGAAATGAATGCTTGAAAAAGCTTAGCGGTTAGAAATAGTTTTAACAAAATTCAGGAGTCAGTATAACAAAATCCTGCTTGATATGCTTTCATAGTTAACCTTGCCTCAATTAGGACTTTTAAATGTTGTAACTTGACCTGGTTCATGTTTTAAGAAACAATGGATATAAGGCTCAAAATTTATTTAACCCAACCCCTTTCTCCTTGATGTTCTCCAAATCCTAAGAATTTTCCTAATCCAATTATTGCACTTTGTTTACAAGAGAATCGTTTCGGCTTTGATATTGAGCAGAAGCCTTAGTAGAGATCCAAGCACCGATGAGAAATGTTGTGGAGATCCAAGCATTGATGGGAAGCTTCAGCAGTGACAAGATTATCCTTTGTATTTCACCTTTGTGTTTTTTATCCCTTATTTTTGCATGAACCAATCCCTTTGAGTTTGGTCCATCGGGATGCCCTAATTTTTGCCTAAGTCGTTTTTGTTTTCATGGAATTTTCCATTTTGACTTAGCGGGCGTTTTTCTTTTGAATGCTCCTTTTGAGGTTTGATCCTTGGATTTTGAATATTGTGACTGCCATGTTGACTTTGATTTGTAAGTTTCGTCTTTGATATTTCCTCGATCTTGAATGATGTAATGAGGAAGAAGATTATTGTGAATGTTCTCTCCATTGCTCCCTCATTCTTGGGTGGATACGAGGGAGAAGGTGTGCTTGAACCTTTGCTTTGTTTGATCCTTGCGCTTGAATCTTTGCTCGAATCCTTGCTTGGATTGACTGATTCTCTTGACAACCAAAATACACCATTGAATTAATTGAAATCTACCCTGTTCCTGGTTGAAATCAAGGTTTATTTGAAAAGTAGAAACAAACTCCAACTCCTAGCTCGAGGGGGTAACGAGGGATTAACACCCTTATATCTCCACTGTTTGGGGAACTGAAACAATGCATGTACATCGTCGGTTCGGTCTTACCTCGAAAGCATACGTTTAGCGGGATTCAGTTATTTGTATTCTTCATTCTCCCTTAAGGTTGTTAATAACCCTAAATATGAAATTGAAAATAGAATAGAAGTGCGCGAGTGGAAAGTCGTAGTAGTGAGCGAATGAATTGACTCCAAAACCTGCATGGTCGTCCTATAAGAATTGCTAATCCGAAGGTACAATTTTTATCCTGAGTAACACTTAGCGATCGTAAGGGTTGAAATTTTGAGCATGGCAAAACCTATTGATCCTAGGGACAATCTCCTTTTTAAATCCGTTGACCTTGTTTTACTCCTTAGTCCTTAGACTTGTAGAAGTAAAGGGTAGCCTCGAATTTTCCTTGGGCGTGTCAAACCTGTCGGGAATAAATTGTTAGCGGTGGGTTTTCGTCGTATCGGAACTTCATGAGTTTCCTTTGACTGAACCTCTTTTGCTTTTACTAAGGATAGTGTCACACCGTGTAAACTCGGCTTTTTTGGCAACGAACTGACTCCTTGCTCTTTTTATTTTTTATTTTTTATTTTATTTTTTTTTTATTTTTTGCAAGAGTCGCCACCGACTTTTATTTTATCCAAAAAAGGAAAGGCATAAAAGAACAGGAAAGACCTTTTGACAGATTTTGGGTTCGGGGGGTTGGTTATACAAAGGGAAGGTTTTAAGCACCCTTTGTATCCATGGTTATCCATGGGCTCTTAGTTTTGCTTAGATCACTTTTGCTCTTGTTTGATTTTTAAAATAAGCTCGGCAAGACATTAAGCCTTGTGCCTACATACCTCCTCGGTGCAATGGAGAAGTCAGAGCTAATGTAGTTCCGCTTTTAAAAAACGTTTGAAAAAAAACATAAACACGTTTACCATCGTCGGAGCGAATACTCAGCCATTGATCTTGATCATGAGAACAAATAGATTCTTTGCATCACAAATGAAAGAAGGGCTCCAACTCGGATGAAAATCAACGAGTATGACACTATCTCTTTCACGTGGAAAAGATTCCATTATATCAATCAATCTCAAAATCGTGGGGTATCTCAACTCACTACAACACTTAATCGTGTCTAAACTTTGAAAGAAAAGCCACTAAGGGCAAAAGGTATTTTATAAGAAAAGATTTTTAAAAGAGGTTTTACAAACATAAGAAGATTTTGGAAAAAGGGAGAAGATTTTGAAAATTTAAGAAGTGGGAGGAGATGAAGAGGCTATCCTAGTGCTTAAAATAAAAGTTTAAGGAGAGAATGATCTAACCAAAATAAGAAACCAACAGTTGGCCGACGCATTACCACTTGGGGATCCAGATGAACTTATTATCTTTAGCACCACTTTGCATTAAGCACATTAAAATTCTGATGAAAATCGGGCAGAGTAACGGCTGTTTTCGGGTAAAATTCTTATCTCAATGCCTTGGAATTAACCATCAAGGACTTTCAAGGAAATACCTGCATACACAAACAGACAACAATCCAATGCCAGACAGACAGAACAACCATAGAGTAATAACAGAATAGGGGTCCAGAGGCACTAAGTCCATAAGTCCAAATCTCCAAAATGCTAGGGATAGTAACCAGTAGTCCAAGAGAGAACCTTAAGCGTTTTTTAGATTTTTGTTGTTTATTAGTGTTTTAGCATAAAAGTAAAGTATGGTCCAAGTGGACAAAAAGAAAATAACGGAAACATAAACAATGCGTCCAAATGGACAAAGAAAAAAAATAGCGGAAGCATAAATAATATGTCCAAATGGACAAAGAAAAAATAGCGGAAACATAAATAATATGTCCAAATGGACAAAGAAAAATAGCGGAAACATAAATAATATGTCCAAATGGACAAAGAGAAAATAACAGAAACATAAATAATATGTCCAAATGGACAAAGAAAAAATAACAGAAACATAAATAATATGTCCAAATGGACAAAGAAAAAATAGCAGAAATATAAATAATATGTCCAAATGGACAAAGAAAAAATAGCAGAAATATAAATAATATGTCCAAATGGACAAAGAAAAAATAGCAGAAACATAAATAATATGTCCAAATGGACAAAGAAAAAATAGGAGAAATATAAATAATATGTCCAAGTGGACAAAGAAAAAATGACAGAAACATAAATAATATGTCCAAATGGACAAAGAAAAAAAAATGACAGAAACATAAATAATATGAATGATAAAATAAAGTATAAAGCAAGAAATATAAAGAACAATATAATAAAATGCGGAAATTAAAGTCAATTGTTAGATGTTAAAGATAACCATCTTGAAACTTGTCAAGTATGTTATCAAAGTTAGTAATAAAGATTGATGGTGAGTGAAGGATGTTCTCGGATTTAAATTCAATGGAACTTTATCAGAAGCTTGATAAAATCATAGCGACTACACGATAAAATTCCATAAGTCTTAAATCAACCGCATACAATTCTCTTCCATGTTTGATCTTTTTTTATCCCAATTCAAGACAAAGAAAAAGATAAGAAATAATATCAAATAATAAATAAAAATAAATACAAAACAAATTAAGCTTAATATTTTTTTGTGATTTTCTTGGAATTGATTTTTAATTAATTAACAAACTAATTAAACAAATAATTATACAAATAATTAAACTTAACAAAAAAAATATTCTTTTTTATGTCAAAAATTAGATTATAAAAAAAATAAACCTAAATCTAAAAGGAAAATATTTTTGGAGTTTTTTGATTGGTTAAAAATAATTAAAAAAGCAATATTTACATAATTACTAATTAATTAAGCAATATAAATTAATTATGAAAAGAAATAAAATATTTTTATGTTAAAAATTAAATAAACATTTTATCAACTTAAAACTAAAATTAAAACATTTTTTTTGAGAAATTGAAAATATACATAAATATGGAGTTTTTAATTCATGAACTCCTAACACTACTACATATTAAAAATTACATTGTACTTACTCTATGATGTTCCAAGAGTGGAATAGAGTGATTGAAATTGATTGAAAGTGGCTATTTGAATGAGCCTTGATTTTTACAAGTTTCTTGAAACTTTTGAAAAATATAAAACTTATGCTATGCTTTTGGAGTGTGTTGTTATTCTTCTCTTGTTCCTCCTCCTCTTTTTTCTCCCCCTTGAATGAAGAAAATGAAGTTCTATTTATAGGCAAAGAGTTTGATCTTGGAAGCCTTGCAAGTGGAAATTGTCATGATTGATTTTGTGGAAAAAATATGATAATGGAATATTTTCAATGAGTGTATTTCTTAACCATGGTTAAAACACTCAAGTATTATTCTCTTCAATCTTGCAATAATATATTTGATGCTTTGAATATATCATTGCTTGTATCACATGAAGCTTCCTTGCATTATCCTTGAATTATCATTGAATTATCTCACTTTAATTAAACTTTAAATGAATAAAATTTAATTAAAATGAAATAAAAATGTTATGGATCATGGATGGGTCGTGGATTCCCCTTAGACATATGGGAATCAAGATTGAATCACAAAAGAATTGGCCTTTTTGAAAAAGAATCAAATTTTGGTCATTACTTGTTTCATGCATTTTTCCAAAAAAGGTCAACTTCATTAAGGCATATCTCCCTCAATTTTGATCCTATGAAAGTGTTCTTTAACTTTTTGGAAAGCCCAAGATGTCCTCTACAAGCCACTTTTGAAGCGTTTTTGCATTTGGAGAAGTTATTTTGATGATATGGGCTTTGACAAAAAACTGCTTTTTGTTGACTTTCAAAATGACCCGTAATGTTTTGGCTTATATCTCTTAGGCGGAAGCATTTCTTGACCTCGGACCCAACATCAAAGTTGTAGAGAATTGAATTTCCTTGAGAATGAGCTTCGGTTGTAATTTTTCTGATGAACGAGTAGAGAGTTATGGCTGGTCAAAGTTCAGTTGACTTTTATGTCAAAAACCTTAATTTTGCAATTTTGAGTTTTGTTGATTTCTGAACTTTTCTTGATGAATTATGATCAATCCTTGATCAAATGATGAATATTACTTCAAATAATTGATGTTGACCAAAAATCTTGATTTTTGACTGCAGTTGACTTTTTTCAAATGAACCGCAGTTTTGCGATCTTTCAATGAATCAAGGTCTTCTCTTCAATTGAATGACATGAATGGACTTTAATGTTGATTTGAAGGCCTTTGAATAATATTTTGAGTCTTGGAATCATCTCCTGATTAAAAGTCAATCCTCTTGTGAAATTAGGTCAAAACCCTAATTTGGTGCTTCAGACGATCTGGAGAGTTGTCTGCCTTAAACTGAGCCATCCTTGGACTTGAATATTGATTGGAGGAACCTTTGAATCTTGAGAGAATGTTGAACCTCTTGTGGGCCTCAAAACCCTAATTTCTTCAGCTTTCTCTTGTTCATTCTCCTGTTTTTTGACACACAAGCAACAAACTTTTTTTTTTAATATTTTTTTGTTAGTAAATAAAAATATGCATGATGATAAATGATAATGATAATGATCACGATACTTAGAAAAATGATGGGATCTTAGAGGTCAAAAATTGGGGTGCAACACACCGTTCGCAATCTTCTGAGTTTGTAGATTGATGTAGAAAATTTATGCCCCTTTTGCCCCTTGGTGTGGAGTTAACACATGTCCCCTTTCCTCCATTGTAAATATGTATCTTCGTTCAGGATATTGCCCTAGTTGGACTAATCCTTGCCCCCAGGTTATCGTAGAGCGTCCTTGTAAGTTTGATATGTTCTAAGATGAACCCCTTTATGACTAGATACCCCTTGAGTGTATCTATGAGGGAACTTCTTTGTTGAACTAATCCTTGCTCGATGACAACCTTTATATATTTATAATCTTGTTACGACAAGGCGTGGACATGTGGAAGGCATGGTGAAAGGCATTCCCTTTCCTCCTTGTGAGACCAAGTTCGTTCTCGATAATCTATCCTCCTTTCTCCATAGCCTACGATCCTTTGGATTTTTCTTTGCGAGTCTCGGGAAATCGGCTAGCACGAAAAGCGTGGACGCGGGCGAAGATGGATATGCAAATGTAAATGTATGAATGCATGAAAATGCAAATGCATGGGTATGCGAGAAACTCCTTGTATTATAACTCCTTGTATGCAATGTAGACGTGCGACAGATATAATCCTAAGGATAATCTATGCGGGTTTTGAGGTGACATTAGACCCTAGCGAAATCCGTGCATGTTAGACGTTAGGACGTGCCAATAGAAACCCCTTAGATTAGGGAGTATGCGGAAGGTAGCGGCTGGTGACCGTTCAAGACAGTCACCAAATCTCATGGCCATCGAGAGGCCGTTCGATGTGTGCCAATGAAGTTGTCCCTCGTGGGATGGTTCTCTATGCGGAACACAACCCGTCTAAGGACGTTATCGAATGAAGTGAAATCCCTACAGGCTAGGGATTGAAGACGCATAAATGGAAGTCCAAACCCTACAAGTTAGAGGGTGCGTGGGAATAAGCACGGGGTGACCGTTCAAGACAGTCACTGAATCGCATGGCCATCGAGAGGCCAATTGACGTATGCTAATGAGGGTGTCCTTCAGGGGAAGGATGCGTAGTTGTAAAGACACATAGACATAAAAGAAAATCCCAACAGGCTAGGGAGTTCGTAGGAGCAAGCACGGGGTGACCGCTCCAGACAGTCACTAGATCGCATGGCCATCGAGAGGCCAATAGACGTATGCTAACGAAGACGTCCTTCGTACGAAGGATTCGATTTTTAGAAATAGAATCCCTACAGGCTAGGGAATGCATAGATGTAAGCACGGGGTGACCGTTCAAGACAGTCACTAGATCGCATGGCCATCGAGAGGCCAATTGACGTATGCTAACGAAGATGTCCTTCGTGGGAAGGAGACGTAGTTGTAAAAATACAAAGATTTAGAAAGAAAATCCCTACAGGCTAGGGAATGCGTAGATGAGGTGTGGGGTGACTGTTCTAGACAATCACTAAGTCTCATGGCCATCGTGAGGCCAATCAACGTGCATAAATGGAGGTGTCCTTCATCGGAAGGACATGGTTTTGGAAATAGGGTCCCTGCAGGCCAGGGAACGCGTAGGAATACCTGCAAAATCAAAACGCTAGACATTCGCAGTATAAATTGCAACCACATAATAAGCATATAAGCACATAAGCCCTAGGTTCATAGGTTCGACGTAACGGCTTAGGGTGCCTACCCTTCCTATTGGTATGTTCTAGAAGGTCTCATGGGTTCGTTCGTAGCCGCCGAGACTTTTTGTCTCTTTGGATTTTAGAACAACTAATTTTATCCATGAGGTTCGAATTTTAGGGGTAGGTTTCTAGAGAGATCAGCCAAATACCAAGTCCAGCCCTCAACAAGGTCAAGCCTCGTATCAGACATTTCCGGATACTCAACCCACTCTGAGTGGAATTATAATAAGACTCGTAGGCGATGTAATTCCCCTCTGGTCTTAAATATAATTCCCACGCTTAGGTTTAACAGCAATTTATATATCCCAAAATTTACAGTAAAACAAGTAAGCATTTAAATAAACATTTATTTAAATTACTATAAAAATTACTGTAAATAAAAACCGTAAATAAATAAATTAAATTAAATTTAAATATTTATAAGAACCTGATCCCCAAATCCTGCCATTTGTAGCTCCAAAAATGCGGTACAACAATAAATATTAACGTGAACAAATATTCATTTAAATTGTCGTAAATAATGAATGTAAATAGAAATTGTAAGTAGATAAATAAATAAAAAAATATTTAAATAAAAAATGAAGAAAAAAACCCTAAAAGGGTCTGCCTCAACAGATGAATCCGTGACTGCTGCGACTGAGGAAGGAATCCACAACCCTAACCCTGGCAAATTAGCCAAACCCTAAAAATTCGCCAAAACCTAAATGTTTCGCCAAAAACCCTAAACCCTGCCTGTCGCGGGGAAAAATCGTTGTCTTTTTTTTGATGAGACACCTGATGCCTTCTTTGGGCTCGAGTGCTCAAAAAATGATTTTTCTTTTGTACGGACCAAACTTTTTATTGTTTCCAAAAGAGGAAAAGGAAAAAAGTTGCAATAACCTTAAAAGTGGGGAAGAGATCTTGGGTAAGAGGGTTGGTTATACGAAGGGAAGGTATTAGCACCCAACGTATCTATAGTACTCTATAGGTTTCTTTGCTTTATTTATTCCATTCTTGTTATGGTGGAGGTTCTTGTGAAATAGGTGGGACCTAAGGTGTTTGTTTGATTATGCTCGCAAAGATCATCGCGATCCTCTGCATACATATCCCCTAGAGGGAATCAGAGCATCTGTAGCTCGGGGTCTACGGGTGCTAAGGTTTGAATGGTTTTTTTTTGTTTTGTTTTGCTCGCCAAGGATCGACCTTGTGCCTACGTATTCTCAAAGGGATGTTGAGAAAGTCAGAGCAATCGTAGTTCCCACTTATGCTAGTGGAAGCAAAGGAAAATAGACAAATGTCGTCTAAATGCTAGATGTATCTAATCTATATCATCACATACATCTGTTTGATTTTGTTTGAAAATCTTTTCATTATAAGCCCGGGGCCATGCCACTTAGGGTGCTTAGAATGATAAAGATGTTTTTGTTGTTTAACCAGCCTTGTGGCAAAAACTTTTAATGAAGTCAGCCTTGTGACAAAAAGTTTTGATTAATCAGCCAGCCTTGTGGCAAAAGTTTCAATGAAGTCAGCCTTGTGACAAAAACTTTGATTAATCATCCAGTACGGTGGTAAAACAGTTTGATTGATTAGCCAGCCTTGTGGCAAAAAGAAATTTGATTGATTAGCCAGCCTTGTGGCAAAAAAGTTTGATTGATTGTTTGATTGTTTGTGATGATATATAAGAGATACTCCTATCATAGAGATGATAAATGTCTAATCTCCTAGGGTATTTGATTTGGATATTGGGGATGCTTATAAGAAGCCCGTGGGTCCTTGTACGAAGCCCAAGAGGAGGCTATCCGAGGGTCCTTGCATTGTAAGCCCAAGAGGAGGCTATGGGAGGGACAATCCAGGGTCCTTGCATTGTAAGCCCAAGAGGAGGCTATGGGAGGGTCACTCGTTTGTACAAAGCCCAAGGGGAGGCATGGTATAGTTGGTCTGAGCTCTTAGAGCGATTTCACCGGGAAACCATACTCTATGTCCTAACCTAAACTAGTGGAGATTCTTTGCACGAAGCCCAATAGGAGGCTATGGGGAACCTAGTGTTGTACTAAGTTGAACAAGCACACATATCACACATGTGAACAAACATGAACAAGTATTAACAAACATGAACAGGTATGAACAATTATATATATGACAAAGTGTGTGTATATAATGGAGTTTATGAAGGAAATATACCTGTAAGCATGATCCGTTTGTATACACAGGGGCTCGGGACTTACACTCGGGGAGAGGTCCGCTTGAGTTTATTCACAGCTATGTAAACAGGTATTTACAATGGCTTGGGACTTATACCTACATGGAGGCCCATGGTATATTTTTTGGGAAGATTTAAAGAAAAAAAACCTTCATTTTTGGTTTGTTATTCAAAGTTAAAAATCAAACTGATCGAGATATGTACAAAACAGTGTGTGTACAATGAAATACCTAATTTCATGTACAGGAATGGGTATGTACAAAAGGGGCTTGGGACTTATACCTACGTGGAGGCCCGTGTTTTATTTACAAAACATGGTTGACTGTTTTATTTACAGACGCGAGGTTTCGCTTTTGAAAAATTGTTTGAAGATTGTTTTGAAAAGTATTGTTTTGAAAGAGTTTTCTGTACAAAGAAAAACTGTAAAAGGGAAAAAAAAGAGTGGGTCTTATACTCTCTAATATTCGAGAGGCCCCACTTCATTTTGAAAATCATTTGATCAATTAAAAAGGTTTAATCAATAGTTTCAAAAAGAAATGGTTTATCGTTTTGAAAAGAATGATCGTTCGTTTTAAAACGATTTGAATTTGAAAGAAATTAACTTAATTAAGTTTAAAACAAGTTTTAATGCTTAATTAAGACCTAAGTGATTAGGGTTTGATCACAAAATATTTACAAGTGATTAGGTTTGAAAATTAAATGAAGAAACAATATTTAAAGTATTTAAAAAACACTTAAAATGTATCATTTTAAACCTAATTAAAAACACATTAAATAAATCTTTTTTTGTGATTTTTTTTAATATTGTCAAAATAGGTATATTAAATAAGAGGTGTTTAAAAAATGAAGAAAAAATAAGTTAATTTGATGTATTAAATAATTAAATGAAGTTGTAAAAGAAAATGAAAGAAAATAGTGTTAAAAAAGAGGGTTTGGTCTCACAAGGGTTTGAACCCACGACCTGGAGGTTACCAACCAAAACACTTGCCAACTGAGCTGCGCGCGCAGCTTGTTATTCATACGCTTCCATTTAATTATATTTTAAAACGAACCATTTGAATTTCTGAACAAAAAATGGCGCCAAGAACACATCCCTAACTTGATTTTGAATTTTCTGAAAACTGAGTTGTTTTGATCAATCAAAGGGTCTATCTCACTCGGTTTTTCACGAGGAACATGACGGTGGTCTTATAATTCATTTATTTTTACTCTAAGGGGGTCAATTTTGTGATGAACACGAAGAACCCTAAAACTGAAATTCAATGTGAAATCGTGTATGATCATGATATGATGCAATTGATTGAGGGTTATTATTCAGTGATGGTGCAGAAACAAGATGGTAACTTAGTTTTTCATTTATGATGCATGTATGATAGAGTTTGAAGTTCATGAGCACTTACCTTAAAAATGGCAAAACTGAGAATCGAATTCTGCAAATGAAGAGTTCCAGTTGTTGTTTCTTGATCTGAACACCTTCAGTGGACCTTATGGAACATGTTTGGATGCCTGGAGCAATTTGAAAACCTCTTGATCAATCCATGGTACTCGATCTGCAGTATGGTTCAAGTGAGGATCAAGCTAGCTGATTTTGATGTTTCAGATCATGGATAATGGTTGGAACAGTTCATATGAAGTATATGGAGTGTGTTTGGATGGTTAGATTGGACAGATATGGCCTGGTATGAGAATTGATATGTTAAGGCTCATTTTATGCAAACATGGTGGTTGAAGAGTGATTCTGAGATTTAGGGTGATTTGGGGTGTGTGAGTGGATCAAACACATCATATTTGATGTTTATGAGATGTTAGAACCATCACTTTGGCCATAACTCAAAGGGTTTGGAGGTTGAGTTTTCTACCTCTTTGAAAACTATGAAACTTGCAATTCAAGAAAGAAGAGAGAAAACCTATAATTGTGAGGTTTTGGTGTGAATTGAAGAGTGGAAATGACCTCTATTTATAGGCCAAGAGTTCTGAACTCAGACCTTTGCAAGTTGCTTCAAAGTTTGATGATTTGGTTTAAGGGATAGAAAGGAATCTTTTACATTAATGCAAAATGGTTAAAGTGACCAAACCATGGTTAAAACTCTAAGCTTCTTATCTCTTTCCATTCTGATCTCAAATCAGAAAAATATCATTCAATCATTGCTTCTATGCATCATTACTTGGATCATTTGGCAAATTGGTTCATAACTTTGCAAAAATGGCTTGAAATTTCAAGTGAAAAGTTCACTAATGGCAAAATTCAAAACCATAGCTACACTCCATATTTTTTCATGCTCTTGGACATTTTGGAAAGCTCATGTTACACACTTCAAAACCCTAGTTGAAAGTTTCTTCAAGACCTTTAAGGAAATGGGTGAAAAAGATCCATGAACTTTGGAGAAAATGAAGTTTTAAGTGAAATTTTCAAAAAGTACCAACTTTGAAGCACCATATCTCTTAAATGGTTGATCTTATGGAAAAATTTTATATGTGTCAAAGTTGTTTATTGGATCAAAATCTACAACTTTCATGTTGGGAGTTTTTTTCAGTTTGTAGGTGAAATTTTGAGAAATTCCCTTCCAAAGTTTGGAAAAAACCATTGAAAAACACTTAGAAAATTTTCTAAGTATGAAAGTCAAACTTTTGACTTTTGATTCTTGATTGATTTTCTTGATTTTTCTTGATCAAATGACTTCATATATCATATATTGATGATTCAAAACTTCAAAAGTCATGGTTGACCAAAATTCCCCAAAAGTCAATGGTGATCTTGTACAGTTGACTTTTTCAGACGAATCGCGTTTCTGGAGATTTCAAATGAAACAGGCTATCCTCACCAAATGAATAGTATGAATGAATCATATTGAGGCATTTGAGGATATTGATCCATGTTTTGAGTTGTGGCACCATGTCCTGATTAAAAAGTCAGTTGTTCGGTGAATTAGGTCAAAAACCCTAATTGTCGACCTGATGAAATTGATGCCTGTAGGTCTTGAATTGAGATGTAATTTCCATTGCATATTGTCATAGGGATTATTTGAGGATGATTGAAACCTTTGATTGACTTCCTGGGGATTTTTAGGGTTTCCCAAATGTGATCCCTGATTTTAGTCCCTGATAGTTCAAAAAACCCTGATCTGAGGATTTGTCTGATCAATCTTTGTGTAGGAGATGTTCTGAGCCAATGGATTAGGTCAAAATGATGCACTTGGGGTCTTGAGGTCATGTCCCAAGTCATTAGGTCAAATCCTGAGTAAAAGTCAAGAGCATGCTGTCTTCAGTCAAAACCCTAATTCAGTCGATTCAAAGCTGTTGAGTTTGTTGAAGTGAATCTCTGAGGACCAAATGTTGATTGTTGATGAAGATAGTTCTTTTGAGATGAAGGGAGAACAAAACCCTAATTGATTGTTACTTGTACTGATGAGTGATTTTCCTGATTAAATCCTGCTGAGTCACAAGTAACAAACACAAGCTATGCAGTCTGTTAGAGATGCAAATGATGCATATGCAGATGATATGAGGTGGTATCTTAGGTCAAAAATTGGGGTATGACAGATGCCCCTATTTAAGTTTCTTCAACCTGAGATATGAAGATTGAAAATCTTCGTTTTGATAGGGTGGAAGAGACTTAAATATCAGAAGACGCGAATTTTGGACCTAAGATACCAAAATTGCGAATGATGCAAGGATATCTTTTACCGAGGGAATATCAAAACTGACTCCACTGGGGAAAAGAGATTGGGGAAGGATGTCTCAATCCGTTTTTAGGAAGAGAATCCATTTTTTCGGGAAAGCAAGTGTATGCTTCACCGAAGAATGATAGCTTTGTAAGAAAAGCTTACCTATCGACATTATCGACTATCAGCATGGGTATAGACTTGTTTAATAATGCGAAGGTGAAAGGTATGAAATTGTGTTACCGACTATCAGCATGGTGATAGACTTGACACGGTAAAAAGAGTTTCAAAGGTTCGGTTAATATTACCGACTATCAGCCTGGTGATAGACATGTTAATAATATAACCAGAACAAAAGGTTACCGACTACCAGCCTTGTGATAGCGGTTTTGAGGACATGATCAATTATCAGCCAAGTGATAAAATGATTCTGGAGACTTTGTTAGGGAAATTACTGGTTATTCAGCCTTGTGAATAGTAATAAGACCCTGATCGTCAAATGATCTTCATGATTGATTTCCTTGAGAGGAAAAGAAAACTTTCGGAAGAGACATGAGCTGCTCAGAAGATGAGGCTATTGCTTATTGTCTGTTTTTCACGACTCTGTTTGAGGAATCGGAATTTGAATCTTTGGTAAAGACAGGGTTCTAACCAAGAATGAATTGGAAAAAAATAGTCAAACAAGACTTTGCACCCATGAGGAATGAACTCAACTGGGGATCTCCTCCTTTGTTTTGAAAGGAGAAACTAAAGCAACCTTCTTCCACGAGGAATGATCTCAGTGGGGAACTGGAGAAACAAAATGTTCTTTCTGCTTATGGGTGACAATCTATTGGAGAGATGACACGCCCATACCTGCTTCATTTTTTCTTTTTTTCTCTTTTTTTTTTTCCTTCTTTTTGAGGATAAATATATCCTAAACAAGTGATTTTAAAGCAAACATTGAAAAATGCAAGAATGCATGAATGATGCAAATATGTATGAATGATGAATGTCATGAATGTAGCATGCATGCTGACGATACTGACAGACAAAGAAGTATATACTGGAGATGGACCAACGTCGCAATACAACCAGATACTTGGCAAATGTTCTTCAACACGGTGTAGATAACACGGGTGATGAATGGTGTTGCGTGTTTTAAACTTCCCTGGGGAAGATAAGCATTTTTACTGGGATGGAAGAGCTTCTTCACTGGAGATGGAAAATCTTCGTCACTGGGGATAAAAGACCTTCTTTACTGGGGATAGAAGAGCTTCTTCACTGGGGATAGAAGAGCTTTTCCTATCATAATCTTTGATTCATCCTATGGAGATAGCTGTTGATGTTCCTTCGGTTGTTCACAACTCAAAGGAAAATTTCGCTTTTATTTTGAAAAAAGAAAAGTGAAGTAAATTCATTTAAAACTTTTTTCCTCTTTTTTCCAAAAGTGAATAACACAATTAAAGCGTCATTTTGCAAGCTAAAAGAAATTAGAGATTGCAAACAAATGGGCACAAGGCTCAAATTTATTTAATAGGATGGTAATCAGCTAAAGGCATGATTCCATAGAGTATTTACAAAAGTTGGAAATGGTAATTATGCGGAAAAGGCTACATTGAAAGCAATAACCACTATTCCCCCTAACAACTTTGAGTCCCAACTGTGTTTGTCGCTTCAGATTGGCGATGATTTGATTGAAGATCCTTTGATGAGGTACAGACTCTTCAGGTGACGAAGTACGGACTAATGCAGTTACTTTGTCATAAATCCCTAATTTTTGCCTAGATTGCCCTTTCAGGTTTTCAATCTACCAGGATGAATTTTTTTCTGTTTATTGTCTCTAATTTTTGCCTGGACCGCCCTTTCGGGTTTTCAGTCCACCGAGACGCTCATTTTTGCCTAAGTCGCCCTTTGCGGGTTTTCAACTTACCGAGCTGTTCTTTTGTATATTTTTTTTTTTTTAGACAAAGTATTTCTTGACTGCATCAGCATTCACAGGATATGGGAGTTCATCACCATCCATGGTTGCAAGAGTCATGGCGCCGCCAGAAAATGTTCTTTTGACAACGTACGGGCCTTCGTAATTAGGAGACCATTTGCCCCTAGAATCTGGTTGAAAAGACAAGATCTTTTTAAGCACGAGGTCGCCTTCTCGAAATTCACGAGGTCGAACCTTTTTATTGAAGGCTTGTTTCATCCTTGCTTGGTATAACTGTCCATGGCATAGAGCAGTCATACGTTTTTCTTCGATTAAGTTCAACTGATCGTATCTGCTTTGACACCATTCAGCCTCTGATAACTTAGTTTCCATGAGGACTCTCATTGATGGGATTTCAACTTCTACGGGGAGCACAGCTTCCATGCCGTATACTAGAGAAAAGGGAGTTGCCCCTGTTGAAGTACGCACTGAAGTACGGTACCCATGTAAAGCAAATGGCAGCATTTCATGCCAGTCTTTGTAAGTGACGACCATTTTCTGGACGATCTTCTTAATGTTCTTGTTAGCAGCTTCAACAGCGCCGTTCATTTTTGGTCTGTAAGGAGAAGAGTTATGATGCTCAATCTTGAATTCCTCACACAATTCTTTCATCATTTTGTTGTTCAAGTTTGAACCATTGTCAGTAATGATCTTGCTGGGAATACCATATCGGCAAATGATGTTATTCTTGATAAACCTCACAACCACTTGTCTTGTAACATTGGCGTAAGATGCTGCTTCGACCCATTTGGTGGAGTAATCAATAGCTACCAAGATGAAACGATGACCGTTTGAAGCTTTTGGTTCGATCATTCCAATCATGTCGATACCCCACATGGAAAAAGGCCACGGAGATGAAAGAACGTTGAGTAGAGTCGGTGGCACATGGATCTTATCTGCGTAGATCTGGCACTTGTGACATCTCTTCACGTGTTTATAACAATCAGATTCCATTGTCAACCAATAGTATCCTGCTCTTAAGATCTTTTTGGACATTGCATGCCCATTTGAATGAGTTCCAAAGGACCCTTCATGCACTTCATGCATTAACATGTCTGCTTCGTGTCTATCCACGCATCTGAGCAAAACCATGTCGAAATTTCTTTTGTATAGCACGTCTCCGTTCAGGAAGAAACTGCCAGAAAGTCTCCTTAGAGTCTTCTTGTCTTTGTTTGATGCCCCAAGCGGGTACTCTTGAGTTTGAAGGAAGCGTTTGATATCGTGGAACCACGGTTTATCATCGATGACTGCTTCAGTTGCAAACACATAGGCGGGCCTTTCAAGGCGCGTAATTCTGACTGTAGGCACATCATTCCAGTGATTGACTTTGAACATGGAAGATAGAGTAGCCAAGGCGTCTGCCATTCGATTCTGATCTCGAGGTATATGATGCAATTCAACCTTGTTGAAGAAAGTCAACAGACGTCTTGCATAATCTCTGTAAGGAATCAAGCCAGGGTGGTAAGTTTCCCACTTGTCTTTGATTTGGTTGATCACAAGGGCTGAATCTCCATATATGTCTAGGATTTTGATCCTTAAGTCAATGGCTTCTTCGAGACCCATGATACAAGCTTCATATTCTGCGATGTTGTTGGTGCACTCAAATAACAATCTGGCGGAGAACGGGATATGAGTACCCTTGGGAGTGATGATGATTGCCCCAATTCCATTGCCAAAAGCGTTTACTGCTCCATCAAAAATTAGGCCCCATCTTGATCCAGGCTCAGGACCTTCTTCTGGTAACGGTTCATCACAATCTTTCATCTTCAGGTACAAGACATCTTCATCAGGAAAGTCAAGCTTGAGAGATTGATATTCATTAATTGGTTGATGCGCCAAGTGATCGGCGAGAATGCTTCCTTTGACCGCTTTTTGAGCTCGGTATTCAATGTCATATTCGGATAACAGCATTTGCCATCGGGCAATCCTTCCTGTTAAGGCAGGCTTTTCAAAGACGTACTTGATCGGATCCATTTTGGAGAAACATGAACAAGTATTAACAAACATGAACAGGTATGAACAATTATATATATGACAAAGTGTGTGTATATAATGGAGTTTATGAAGGAAATATACCTGTAAGCATGATCCGTTTGTATACACAGGGGCTCGGGACTTACACTCGGGGAGAGGTCCGCTTGAGTTTATTCACAGCTATGTAAACAGGTATTTACAATGGCTTGGGACTTATACCTACATGGAGGCCCATGGTATATTTTTTGGGAAGATTTAAAGAAAAAAAACCTTCATTTTTGGTTTGTTATTCAAAGTTAAAAATCAAACTGATCGAGATATGTACAAAACAGTGTGTGTACAATGAAATACCTAATTTCATGTACAGGAATGGGTATGTACAAAAGGGGATTGGGACTTATACCTACGTGGAGGCCCGTGTTTTATTTACAAAACATGGTTGACTGTTTTATTTACAGACGCGAGGTTTCGCTTTTGAAAGATTGTTTGAAGATTGTTTTGAAAAGTATTGTTTTGAAAGAGTTTTCTGTACAAAGAAAAACTGTAAAAGGGAAAAAAAAGAGTGGGTCTTATACTCTCTAATATTCGAGAGGCCCCACTTCATTTTGAAAATCATTTGATCAATTAAAAAGGTTTAATCAATAGTTTCAAAAAGAAATGGTTTATCGTTTTGAAAAGAATGGTCGTTCGTTTTAAAACGATTTGAATTTGAAAGAAATTAACTTAATTAAGTTTAAAACAAGTTTTAATGCTTAATTAAGACCTAAGTGATTAGGGTTTGATCACAAAATATTTACAAGTGATTAGGTTTGAAAATTAAATGAAGAAACAATATTTAAAGTATTTAAAAAACACTTAAAATGTATCATTTTAAACCTAATTAAAAACACATTAAATAAATCTTTTTTTGTGATTTTTTTTAATATTGTCAAAATAGGTATATTAAATAAGAGGTGTTTAAAAAATGAAGAAAAAATAAGTTAATTTGATGTATTAAATAATTAAATGAAGTTGTAAAAGAAAATGAAAGAAAATAGTGTTAAAAAAGAGGGTTTGGTCTCACAAGGGTTTGAACCCACGACCTGGAGGTTACCAACCAAAACACTTGCCAACTGAGCTGCGCGCGCAGCTTGTTATTCATACGCTTCCATTTAATTATATTTTAAAACGAACCATTTGAATTTCTGAACAAAAAATGGCGCCAAGAACACATCCCTAACTTGATTTTGAATTTTCTGAAAACTGAGTTGTTTTGATCAATCAAAGGGTCTATCTCACTCGGTTTTTCACGAGGAACATGATGGTGGTCTTATAATTCATTTATTTTTACTCTAAGGGGGTCAATTTTGTGATGAACACGAAGAACCCTAAAACTGAAATTCAATGTGAAATCGTGTATGATCATGATATGATGCAATTGATTGAGGGTTATTATTCAGTGATGGTGCAGAAACAAGATGGTAACTTAGTTTTTCATTTATGATGCATGTATGATAGAGTTTGAAGTTCATGAGCACTTACCTTAAAAATGGCAAAACTGAGAATCGAATTCTGCAAATGAAGAGTTCCAGTTGTTGTTTCTTGATCTGAACACCTTCAGTGGACCTCATGGAACATGTTTGGATGCCTGGAGCAATTTGAAAACCTCTTGATCAATCCATGGTACTCGATCTGCAGTATGGTTCAAGTGAGGATCAAGCTAGCTGATTTTGATGTTTCAGATCATGGATAATGGTTGGAACAGTTCATATGAAGTATATGGAGTGTGTTTGGATGGTTAGATTGGACAGATATGGCCTGGTATGAGAATTGATATGTTAAGGCTCATTTTATGCAAACATGGTGGTTGAAGAGTGATTCTGAGATTTAGGGTGATTTGGGGTGTGTGAGTGGATCAAACACATCATATTTGATGTTTATGAGATGTTAGAACCATCACTTTGGCCATAACTCAAAGGGTTTGGAGGTTGAGTTTTCTACCTCTTTGAAAACTATGAAACTTGCAATTCAAGAAAGAAGAGAGAAAACCTATAATTGTGAGGTTTTGGTGTGAATTGAAGAGTGGAAATGACCTCTATTTATAGGCCAAGAGTTCTGAACTCAGACCTTTGCAAGTTGCTTCAAAGTTTGATGATTTGGCTTAAGGGATAGAAAGGAATCTTTTACATTAATGCAAAATGGTTAAAGTGACCAAACCATGGTTAAAACTCTAAGCTTCTTATCTCTTTCCATTCTGATCTCAAATCAGAAAAATATCATTCAATCATTGCTTCTATGCATCATTACTTGGATCATTTGGCAAATTGGTTCATAACTTTGCAAAAATGGCTTGAAATTTCAAGTGAAAAGTTCACTAATGGCAAAATTCAAAACCATAGCTACACTCCATATTTTTTCATGCTCTTGGACATTTAAGAAAGCTCATGTTACACACTTCAAAACCCTAGTTGAAAGTTTCTTCAAGACCTTTAAGGAAATGGGTGAAAAAGATCCATGAACTTTGGAGAAAATGAAGTTTTAAGTGAAATTTTCAAAAAGTACCAACTTTGAAGCACCATATCTCTTAAATGGTTGATCTTATGGAAAAATTTTATATGTGTCAAAGTTGTTTATTGGATCAAAATCTACAACTTTCATGTTGGGAGTTTTTTTCAGTTTGTAGGTGAAATTTTGAGAAATTCCCTTCCAAAGTTTGGAAAAAACCATTGAAAAACACTTAGAAAATTTTCTAAGTATGAAAGTCAAACTTTTGACTTTTGATTCTTGATTGATTTTCTTGATTTTTCTTGATCAAATGACTTCATATATCATATATTGATGATTCAAAACTTCAAAAGTCATGGTTGACCAAAATTCCCCAAAAGTCAATGGTGATCTTGTACAGTTGACTTTTTCAGACGAATCGCGTTTCTGGAGATTTCAAATGAAACAGGCTATCCTCACCAAATGAATAGTATGAATGGATCATATTGAGGCATTTGAGGATATTGATCCATGGTTTGAGTTGTGGCACCATGTCCTGATTAAAAAGTCAGTTGTTCAGTGAATTAGGTCAAAAACCCTAATTGTCGACCTGATGAAATTGATGCCTGTAGGTCTTGAATTGAGATGTAATTTCCATTGCATATTGTCATAGGGATTATTTGAGGATGATTGAAACCTTTGATTGACTTCCTGGGGATTTTTAGGGTTTCCCAAATGTGATCCCTGATTTTAGTCCCTGATAGTTCAAAAAACCCTGATCTGAGGATTTGTCTGATCAATCTTTGTGTAGGAGATGTTCTGAGCCAATGGATTAGGTCAAAATGATGCACTTGGGGTCTTGAGGTCATGTCCCAAGTCATTAGGTCAAATCCTGAGCAAAAGTCAAGAGCATGCTGTCTTCAGTCAAAACCCTAATTCAGTCGATTCAAAGCTGTTGAGTTTGTTGAAGTGAATCTCTGAGGACCAAATGTTGATTGTTGATGAAGATAGTTCTTTTGAGATGAAGGGAGAACAAAACCCTAATTGATTGTTACTTGTACTGATGAGTGATTTTCCTGATTAAATCCTGCTGAGTCACAAGTAACAAACACAAGCTATGCAGTCTGTTAGAGATGCAAATGATGCATATGCAGATGATATGAGGTGGTATCTTAGGTCAAAAATTGGGGTATGACACTGCCAAACCTATAGGAGCATAATAATTTACAATTTTGTTATCACTAATCCCCAGCAGAGTTGCCAGCTGTAGCAACCTGCCCTAAAATTAATATATTTAGAGTCGCCACCTATTCTGAAGGGCGAATAGGAAACCCTACGCAGTTTAGAGATCGGGGTAAGATTATTATAATCAGGTCGAGGGAAGGTGTTAGGCACCCTCAACCCTTTCCTAAGGTTTGATCTAAGATGAAGTTTTATGGCAAAATTATAGAGGTTAATAGCTAATGAAATGAAAAGGGCGAAAAGTGAGATTTGAACTGAATGGAGGTTTTAGGGAAGGGGACTCGCCTTGGTTATCCAAGTGCCTATGTATCTCCTTAGGGAGAATCAGAGTCAACGTAGTTCGGGCACAGGGTTGTACGCCTTTGAATTTGATATGAAGGTGTTGAAGGTATTTTGAGTTACCTTGTCGTAGTTTTTGAATTGCGAAGTTCGAAGGTATTTTGAATTACCTTATCGTAGATTTGAATATCGCAGTATTTGAAGGGATGAAAATCTGTACTGTCGTGGTTTAGTGTGTTTTAAATGTTTGGGCGTACAACCCTAATTTAGTATGTCACCGTTAGTTGCGATGATCAATAGGTTTGATCATTATAGTTAACGGATTGAATGAGCATTGCTGGTTACTCTGATCGATAGATTTGACATTTTTTCATCTCTTGTCTAATGCGACTAATAGATTTAGTCGGGTCGAGAAGAGAATTAATTAAGGGTTAATGTTTTCTTTGCCAAATGGGCAGTGGGATTGGACAAACCCTAATATTTATAATCTTTATAGGGTTTTTGTGATTTTAAATAATCAAAAAGTCATTAAATTAATTAAGCGACATTATTGAATAATCGGGAGAATAAATCCTAAACCTAATCCTAATGTAATTATATTAATCTTAATAAAAATAAATTAATTCAATTAAACAAAAATTAATTCATATGAAATCTAAATAGAAAAGAATAAAATACAAAAAATATATATATAAAACCTGGTTTTTAATTCTGTGTGGTGAGTTATTGAAGGTCTACGGTGAGACCGCAGCTGCTGGGCGTTAGATCCGCTATTGGTATGATCGTATGGCATATAGGTGAGGACGTATGATGGTCCTCAGGGGGTGTGCAACGCCTAATTTGAGAGTTGGTCCTAACAAACAAATTAAGAAAAAAATGCACGTTACCTGGGCAATGAACCCAGGTCTTTTGGTTTACCAACGATGCGCCTCAGCCACCTGCGTTGCCCTTCCATGTTGATTAAATGTTGCACGCTAACTGATTTGAATGAAATACGAATATTTAAAAAACAAATCGCGCGCAGGACTTCATCTTCCCCATTGCGCTATATGGAAAAGGGCATAGTTTTGCCCACGGTTTTTGCAGCGTTGCCATAGGTCCTGCATAACGCAAAGCTACGAAACAACAACAATAAATCACATACACGGCCAAAATTCAACTCTAAATCGTCCCCTAATCATGACTATGCAATTATTTTGGTCCAATTTCTCCTGAATACGAAATTCCCAATTTCAAGCTCAAAAACCCTAGCCATGGTATATTCCTCATACAAGCGAATGAAAGTAATTAAAACTCCAGAATCACTTAGAACATTACGTGAGACACAAATATACAATCAAAATGCATTTTTGATGCGCGTAAACCGTGAATTCGTGAGTGTTAATTCCAGATGTTTGATAAAACGAAAAGCAACAAAAGTAATGTTTTTTCTTGCAAACCGTGAATTCCTGGAAACTTTTGTTAATTTTTCCAGCAACAAAAGCTTTTCGTTAATTTCCAAAAAATTTTCTTGCAAACCGTGAATTCGTGAGTGTTAATTCCAGATGTTTGATGCTTCGATATTGATTGGGAAAGGATCAAAAGTACTCGAGGATCCTATTTGAACCTTCAAAGCTCTTTGAATTCAGCTGCGACTTTGATTTTTTCCCTTGAAATTTTGGTTTCGGAACCAATCCTTTTGTGCTGCCAATCCCCCCTTCTCTCGTCTGCCGTTGTTCTCATTTATACATGATTCAATTTGGTTAAAAGACTCAATCAGAATCTTTGTCATTGAAGAATCAGGATTCTATTTGGTCATGGATTCTAAACTTGCCATTTTTGTTCCCTTGAACCATCTTTCACGTTTCTCTTCCTTGGCCCCTTTGGACAACAAAGCTTCTTTCTCTTTTTTTTTTTATTTGTTTAATTAATTTTTTATTGTATTTAGTATTTCAAAAGATAAATAATAATTAAAACTAATAAAAAATAAACCTATTAAAATTAATAATAATAGTTAGTACTAATAATATTTAATAATAAAGATAATCCTAATAATAACTAATACTAATTAACAATAACAATAATTAATAATAGAAAATGATCAAATTAAATATTGAAATTAATAGTCCAACAAAAAATCATAAGCTATATGATCAATTGTGAAACGGACTAAAACTCTCGAAGATGGCACAGATGGGTCAGATGACTGGGCTCCAGCACCTTCTAACTTTAAACCTCATCTTAACTCAGAGTATTTTATAAGAGGGTGGATTTGACAATAGGAATGTCAAACCCCATGACTCCTAATTCCGGCCCCTGATGAAAAAAGACGTAGATTTGATTGGGCAAATTTCGGGGTCTGACAGTCTCTAACACACTGTAGCATCAGTTTTTGGCCTTTTTGCGAGGGCTTTTGATTGACGCTAAGATGCAATTTTCTTGTAGTAAATGTGAACTTTGTGAATCTCTAAAAAACTGATGTAACCAGCTTGCATGAAAACCTAATAAAATTCACTAAAGGTAATGATATGTTTGATTTAACTCTATCAAATCAAAGGGATTCCTTTAAAATAAATGGCCTAGGTTACAAACCATATAGATCAATTAAAAAAAATTCCATGATAGAAAGAAATCTAATCGTCGAATCTTCTAGTGTAGTTTTTGTAATAAGCTCAACCGTTTATAACCTTATTTTTATGTCAAGATAAATTATGTAAGATGTTCCAAGGGAAATAAATATAAATATCTTTTAACCACTAACACAAAAGGACCCATATAGATTTTGGTACCAAAGATAAAAACTTAATCTATTTTGTAGTATTGATTGGTAGCTTTGAAGGAACTAAATGAATATTTGCTAAATCTATGTAAGACAAATGTATACTAAAAGTACAATAGAAAGTCGGTGTTTGGTGGTCCTTGATAAAGATTGATCAAGTTATATATTGGTATTGATGGTAGTGTGTTGAAGCGGTAAAACGAAAAGCAACAAAAGTTTTGGAAATATTTATCCAGGAATTTATCGTGTCCACAGAGATTAGTGATATCAAACCACCATTCAACAGTTTCTACAATTATGAGTTTGGATTGAATTGGTAAAGTATAAAAGCAGAAAAGTAAATGTCAACACAAAAAGAATTCATTTTTCAGAAAGAAAAGATTATCAAGCATTGCATATAATCTACTTATCACAAACTTAAACTTATCGACCAGTTATACTCAACCTACAATACTCGTCAATATCATCAAGCATCGCTCACACCCTAAGTCATTTCTAACCCAAAGTAGAGAGAACTACTATATCATCTCGGCGACGATCTCTCAGCCAACCTCAATAACACAGCAGACAATTGTATTGCTCGCGTCGACGATCTCTCAACCAACACAAACAACACAGAGGCATTAAGCTTCGATACCCACGGCAAATATTAGCTCCAAAAACTATCTCTAGAGTCTAGAACTAATAGATATCCATCCCTAATCAAGATTTATGAAGTATATGTCCATAACAACCCAAATCCAAACATAAAGCAAAAAGATTAAGGAAGACATCAATAATGATTTGTAAAGCAAACTTTATATAACACCATGATCAACAAATATACATGAGTTCAAAGTAAAATCATATACAAAACCCAACCAAAGATAAATACACAAAGAAGAAGAGAAATGAACCAAAAATCTCCCGGTTTGTCAGCTCCGATTGATGATCAATCCACCTCCGATCATCCAAATGCAAGCTCCATAGTTGTTTTCTAAGTTAATCTACCTTAAAAATGTTTGGTGATGAAGTGGAGAAAAAATACCCAAACCATAACCTAAAAAATTTTTCTGTGCCCCTTTTAACGCACTTCTGTCCTGCCAGATTCGCCACTAAACTACGACGATAACATAAACATGACACAAATGCTAAATACAAAGAATATACCAAACATTCTAAAACAACACTAATTCAAAAATGAATCACACCTAGCACACAATCATTGGTAGATTAAAAACACAAAAGTGGGGTATTTTCACTCACCCACAATCTTGCAAACAAAGACTAAATTATGAAATCATTAAAGAGTCATGTTAAAAACATAAAAGCAAGAATCGCAAGGACTTTTCAAGGTTGTAATGTGGTCGCGTGAACAAACAAGGGATAATTCCTAAGGCTAATCGAAACAAAAATTTGCCCAAACCTAAGGGAGTGATAAACTCACAAAAGTTCAAACACAAAATTCCAATCAAACTTCTTCATAATCCCAAATTTCTCAAACCAATCACATACTTATTAACACAACATTATTTCATACTCTTTTTGTTTTTTGTTTTCAAAACTTTTCTCTTTTTTTCCTTTTTCTTTCTTTTTCTTTTAACTTCTTTTTCGCATTTTTTCCTTTTCTTTTTCTTTTCTAAACCTCATAGAAACCACAATCTAAATGAGCAAAACATTTCTCTCCCTAACTTGAATACAACCATCATCATAATATGAATACTACCTACTTTCTAAGGCAAGGTAAAAACTCAAACTATAAATCATAATTTAGGGTTCAAGAAAACAAAGAATCAACATCCATACAAAAATGTGAACCAAACACTCATAGACAAGCATTTAGCAAAAACAACATGGACATTGACAAAAAGGCTCAAAAGGGATACTAATGATCATACACTCACAAGGTGAATTGACTATTTGGCCTAGGTAGTTGTGCTCAAAATGAAACAAAAATGTCTTGATCATTTTCATGCTTTCATATAGTCAACACAAACAAAAGATTAAGCATAATAAAATCCAATTAAAACAAGAGTTGTGGTCTCCAGCATATGTGAACAATGGAAAGCTACCTCACAAAAAGGTGGGAACTAAAGTGATTCACAAATGAACAAGTATACGAAAAGTTGATGGCATAGAAGTTGTAAAAAGCTTAAGTATTATGAATATGCTAAAGTATAGAAAGCGATAAACACATACCTTAAACGTGTACAAAACTTTAACAAAATCATTACCATACACTCGCAAGTTGAAACAATCAAATTTGGAAAATCACCTCCAATTCCATTACTCAAAACGAGCTTATAGGCAAACACACAACTATTAATATACACAAACTAAAAGACCAAATGAAATTGTCTAAACAAATTTAAAAGTGAAGATTTGAAATTTAAGAATTGGTCCGATCTAAATTTGTTTAATCAATTGCATCACACTACCTAAATTAAACAAAAACTAAAAAGAATAAACATGCTTATTTTACGTCGTAAGCTCGACGCTTGTTATTTAAGAGCGTTTCTCCAAGTTATTTTCGCCCGGTTATTCCTAACCACACACATGCAAACGTGAAAAGAAACAAACAATGATATAACAAATTTACAAGTATAGAAAACATGTGCAAGTATATTAAACATGTACACAAATATAGACAACTGAGAATATACAATATGTACTATATATACAAAACTAAAAACAAAAGAAACTATTGCGATGCAAGTTCAATAAAACACCAATCCCCAGAAACGGCGCCATTTTGTTGAAGCGGTAAAGCGGCAAGCAACAAAAGTTTTGGAAATATTTATCCGGGAATTTATCGTGTCCACAGAGATTATTCAACAGTTTCTGCAATTATGAGTTTGGATTGAATTGGTAAAGTATAAAAACGGAAAAGTAAATATCAACACAAAAAGATTTTTTTAAAAAAAGAAGAGACTTATCAAGCATTACATATAATCTACTTATCACAAACTTAAACTTATCGACCAGTTATACTAAACCTACAATACTCGTCAATATCATCAAGCATTGCTCACACCCTAAGTCATTTCTAACCCAAAGTAGATAGAACTACTATATCATCTTGGCGAAGATCTCTCAGTTAACCTCAACAACACAGCAGACAACCGTATTGCTCGCGTCGACATTCTCTCAACCAACACAAACAACATAGAGGCATTAAGCTTCGATACCCACGGCAAATATTAGCTCCAAAAACTATCTCTAGAGTCTAGAACTAATAGATATCCATCCTTAATCAAGATTTATGAGGTATATGTCTATAACAACCCAAATCCAAATATAAAGCAAAAAGATTAAGGAAGACATCAATAATGATTTGTAAAGCAAACTTTATATAACACCGTGATCAAAAAATATACATGAGTTCAAAGTAAAATTATTTAGAAAACCCAACCAAAGCGAAATACACAAAGAAGAAGAGAGATGAACCGAAAATCTCCTAGTTTGTCAGCTCTGATTGATGATCAATCCACCTCAGATCATCCAAATGCAAGCTCCATAGTTGTTTTCTAAGCTAATCTACCTAAAAAATGTTTGGTGATGAAGTGGAAGCAAAAGATACCCAAACCATAACCTAAATTTTTTTTACACCTTTTAACGCACTTCTGTCCTGCCAGATTCGTCGGGTGAGCCTGTCATTCGCCAGGAAAACGACACCAGTAGCAACATCACTATTTTGGCCATAACTTGAGAATCGTAACTCCGATTTGCGCCCGATTCGAAGTGTTGGAAAGATTATTCAATTTTCTATTTAAAAATGACAAATAATCAACCAAATTGATGATTTTTTATTCTTTGATTTTGAGCCTTATTCATTGACGAGTTGGTTCCGTTACTCAAAATCGCGCGTTTGAAGTCGTGTATTCGACACTTTATTGCTCATGCTCCAAATACGCCTTAATACCTACAAAATGAATAGAAAACTATCAAATGGTACATAAATTAATCAAAACATGAGCATAAACAATCTAAACGTATTTACACACTAGACGGGAGATTATTCAACGGAATTTACACAAAAACACGATAAGTGCCACAAAACTATATATAGAAAAGCACTACCAAATGGCACTTATCATAGTGCTCTAGAGTCGTGATTGACTAAGCTATTTGGTGGCATCGATGGTGGGGCTCAAGAGTCATGATTGACCAAGCTTTTGTTGGCATTGATAGTGATTTTCAACAGTCGTGATTGACCAAGCTATTTGTTGTCATTGATTGTGGTGCTCAACAATTATGATGGCTCTGATGTTTATGGAGTCAGAGGATCTTTGATGATTATGTCACTCTTGTATATGTTTTAGCATACTCTTAAATCAAGTGATCCGTAGAGATGGAATTTTGATAATGGATTGTTGTTCCCTTATGAGTCATGAGGGAGATTTTTCTCAATGTATCTTGAGATTTTAGAGGAGAAACACTTGGTGGAAATTGAATCGAAAAACCCCGAGGAAATTGTCTAGAAAGTTGTATCTTCATGCTTAGTGAATATTATTTTGTATCTAACTTATTTATGGTTTGAGTTTAATGTGCCTTTAGCAAGTTTTTAAAAACAAAATTTGAAATATATAGCTAAGGGGTGCAATGCTAAGGAATACGGTTGCCAAAAGAAATCAACCAAGTTCAAAGTTATCCAAGGCCCAAATAGACCAAGGAAGACCTGGAATAATCAATTAGTGTAGAGGGATACTCAATTAGAATATTTTGTTCACCTCAAATCTTCATTTTCCTTAAGAGAAATCAGATGAGCCAGTGACTGGATCTCCTCCAAAAATTAAGTAAATAAGCTTATTAATGAGGAACTTGCAAAATCTCAATGTTTTGAAGATATAATAAAAAACGATCTAGCTATTATCGATTAGAGAGTTTGTTTCGAAAATATCATAGAATAAATATTTTTTTTGGCCAAAATCACCATGTATTTTAATTATTTTTTCATGAAAATATGCTTAGAAACTTCTCTATATAAAGGTACTCACTCACCCTTTATTTTGTATCACAAATTTTCTTTCTCTTCACTTGATTGTGTGAGTTTCAACTTCTTGCCACTATTATTATGATCATTATGGCTTCAACAAAGAGTTTCCCTTATGGAAATCCTTCTTCAAGCAAGTCTCCTTGAGAAGAATCTTCATCAAAGAATCAAGAAGAAGAAGAAGAAAATAAGTCCAAACATGTGGTGATCAAGCCTTCTCACTTGGAATCAATGTTTCTTAGGGATTTCAGAACTTATGATAATGTCAGCAAGGTTTTCTCAGAAATTTCTTCATCAAAGTACCAAATCACATGTTTCCTAGACTTGTTAGATTGTTCTACACAATTCTCAAGTTCTAAGGCTTAACACTCACATCATTTGTTAAAGGTGTTAATGTACACGTTCATGTAGATGATTTTTGAAACATATTTAAGCTACCATACGTTGGTAACTCCTTCACCTATGATGGGACTTCAGTATCAAATAATTTCAGCCACATTGTTGTTATTTCATGCTTACTTGCCGATCTAATGGGAGACAATACGCTTCCTATCAAGACAAAATTCATGAAAGCTAGATGTGTGTGGTACATCATATGCTCATTCGCATTCTTTATAAGACAAGAGAACCATTGAGTCCTCATAAATAAAGGCATTATTTTTATGTGGATTCTAACCCAAAATCTCCAAACCAATTAGGTCAATGGGTTTTTTTTTAACCACATGCCCTATTGTAGAAGGAGTCGTTTTGCTGGGTTTCCCTTTGGAAGCTTAATTACCAAGATCTTGGGCATACATGGAGTTGACTTTGAAGGTGAGTTTGTTGATACAACCCACTGTCATATTGACTCGACATCTTTAAACTTAATCAAGGTTTGTATCTTTCGAGGCAAATTAAGGAATGATCTAGTGAAAGTAGAAGAAGTCGAAGTTGTTGTAGCCAATGAAGGAGTGATGAACGCCATTCGTGTAGTCTCCAAAGAAAATTCTTTAGCTCTTCAAAATTTGGCAAAAGTATTTTCCGTCATTAAGAAGTATTCAATGGAAAAATCCAAAGTCAAAAATGATGATTATAGTAATAACTAGTATATTTTTTTACTTTTTGTGTTTTTAGAAGTGTGTAGCTAATGAAGTTTTGGTTTATTAAATATGTTCTTCTCTTACTTCTTATATTGTGACATACGTGCTTCAATGTGTTCCATACATGTTTATCATTTTCTTCCTTTTTTTTATAATGTTAAACCAGGAGAAGTATACTCTTAAGAGGAGTAAGTTATACTTCTTGTATTAGTCAGGGAGAGTTTAACAACTCCAATCTATTACCATTGTTTTCTTGTTTTTTCCCTCCCGTATATATGTGTTTTCATCATAAAAAGGGGGTAATATGGAGCTATAAGGTGGAGTCTACATCTAATGTGATAATTAAGTTGTTGTGGTTGGAGATCAAAATGTCAAATCCAAACTCCGAAAGACAACATCTAATGTCAAATGACGTATTGAATCGTAAATTCATCTAATAAGGGATCTTGGATCTTCATATTTATGAAAGATAGGAAGTGTGAAAGTTGATCATGTCCTTGTTGAGTGATCTGGGTATGTGAAGGTATAAGATTAGTTTTTGAATTTCTAAGAAAAATCATACACACTTTTGAATGATCAGAAAGCCTCTATGGCTTGGTTAAAATTACCATAGAACATTTTGTTCTTAGCTAATGGATTAATGACTCCTCGTGAGTAATTAAGAGAGTTTTTATATGAGATAATCAATTAGCTCATCACATTTAATCATTTATCACTTTTTTAATGCCCATTATCGATTAGAGGAAGCAATAATCGATTAGTGACAGTGTCATTTAAAATCCTTCTATAATTGAATTTCATAATCGAATATGTGATAAACCTAATTGATTATGAGAATTAAAAAGCCCATGAATTCTTTCCATTTTTTAGCCACATGTTATCCTTTAAATAGAGAGCTGATATCTCATTTAATTCACACCATAAAGCATATCTTGAATAATCTTTCTCACTCTTTAGTCTCTTATATATCTTTATTTCTTATTCACTTTTTCCTCAATGCTTTGAGTGTGAAATATTTCGTGAGGTATTTTGTTCTAATGTTGGGAAAGTTTGTAATATCTCTTGTGATATTTTGTTGTTGGCTCTATTGTAAACGAATATAAAAAGATATTGATTACTTTGTGTGGCTCTCCATTAAAATCTCTTGTTTGGTTTGCGAGTTTTTCCCGTTATAAAAACTATCGTTTGATTTGCGAGATTGTTCGTTACAATTTCCATTTGGTTAGTGAGCTAAGCCATGAATAAAAATTCTCTCTTAGTTCGAGATTAGTCCGATGCAAAATCTCTATTTTGGTTTGGAGGATATACATGATATAAAATTCTCTCTTAGTTCGAGATTAGTCCGATACAAAATCTCTATTTTGGTTTGGATACATGATATAAAATTCTCTCTTAGTTCGAAATGTGTTGAGTTCAGATCCTAATGACGTCACACACTTTTTCGTCATAGTTAGAACCTATTAGCAAAAGCTACACACTAGATAGAAACCGTTAGAGTACTAAATTATTCTCCAATATATCATGTAATGTTATCATCAAAACCTAAGGCCATATGTAAAATCAAGTCTTGTTTTTACACATATACCCTTTGATATTCATTTGGAGAAAGGAAACCCCAATGCTCAGTGTCATACCCCAATTTTTGACCCTAAGATCCTATGTCATTCATATTCCAATCATTAATCAAGAGCTTCACTTGGAAGTTTTGTTTGTGGTGTTGCACTCACCTCATCAATAAGAGGGACCATCAAGCACCAATGATTGTTTATCTTGTATGCATATTGTACTAACCCAAATACCAAAAATATTGCTTTGTTTCTTTGCAGGCTTTTGTTTTGTAGGTACCAAGCCAAGACATGCAATAAACAAGGCATTTTTCATATTTTGGACTGATGAAATCGATTTCCCTACTGGGTAAATCGATTTCCCTGCAGCAATTTTCAACAAAATCACATTCTGGACAGCATGAAATCGATTTCCCTCCTGGGTAAATCGATTTCCCTCCTGGGTAAATCGATTTCCCTAGTGTATTTTGCGCCAAATTCTCTTCTGGAACAGTGTGAAATCGATTTCACTCCTGGGGAAATCGATTTCCTTGGGGCGAAATTAAAAAAAAATAGAGAGGGAAGCTTGACATCATTTTGGCACCAATTTTCTTTGATCATTTTTGTCATTTTACCAATTTTCCACCTCACTAAAATTAATTCCCTTCATTAAACCTTTTTTAACCCCATTTTACCATTTTTACCATTTAAACACCAATTAAACATAAGCTAATTACCAAATGCAAAAAGACCAAACTACCGCTACTCTTGCTCCAATTTTATAAATAGAGACCTCTACTCTCTCATTTCTCAAGCTTTGATAGCCAAAAAAGTTCTTGCAAATTCATTTCTCAAGCTTTGAGAGCCAAAAAACCCCTTGCAATTTCTCTCCTCATCCCTACCATATTCACCAAAGCTCTTTGTTCTTTCATAAAGTTTGTGAGTCACACCTTGAACCTCACAAACTTTGAGCTAAGCCACCTTTCATTTCACTCTTTTTCTTCAATTGTTGAGAGATCAAGATTTGTGTTGGTGATTCTTGAAGTAGATCTAAGTTTGTTCAAGATTTGGTAATTTTCTTCATCTTTATTCATCCATCATAATGTGATTCTTTTGTGCTTGTGTGTAATGCATCTTAGATGCTACATTGATGATATTTGCTGATTTTGTGATGGAAAATTCGTGCTCCAATTGATATGTGATCATAAGGTGTTTGTATATTTGTTCAAATCAAGTTTCATGCCTTTAAATGATGTTTTTGCTGAAATTTACACTGATGAAATCGATTTCCTTAAGGCTGAAATCGATTTCATGCTGTACGTAACTTGTTTTTTTTGAAAACTGCACTATGGAAATCGATTTCCCCTGCATGAAATCGATTTCCTGCTGGCAGAATGTTTTTTTTGCCTTTTTTATACTTGTTTTGGTTTCCTTCTTCCTCCACTTCATTAATATCATTGGATCTAGGATGTTGATAGGTTTGAAATGACCAAATCCATAATATTAGATGAATGATATTAATGATAGTGTGAGTTGATTATCTTTTATGTTTTTTATCTTCTTCTTCTCCTTTTTTTCTTTTGATCGATGAAAGTCTTAATACTTTGAGAATTCTTATGGATTCTTAGTAAAGACTAGATCGTTACCTATTTTCTTTTCGTGCGGTATTGCTTTCGGAGAATGATCTACATATCATTTCTCTCGCATGCATTAGCACATAAAGTTTTGACCGGCCTCGTTGTAGGGTGATTTATGCATAAATCACTTGGCGATCTGCTTAACATAGCGCAATATTTCGTGTCCCGAATCAAAAAAAAGATCAAATATGGAAGAGAATTGTATGCGGTTGATTTATGACTTATGGAGGTTTATCGTGTAGTCGCTATGATTTTATCAAGCTTCTGATAAAGTTCCATTGAATTTAAATCCGAGAACATCGTTCACTCACCATCGATCTTTCTTACTAACTTTGATAACATACTTGACAAGTTTCAAGATGGTTATCTTTAACATCTAACAACTAACTTTAATTTCCGCACTTTATTATACCGCTCTTTATATTTCTCGCTTTATTGCTTTATTTTATCATTTCATCATATTTACATTCCGTTATTTTTCCTTTGTCCATTTGGCCATATGTTTATGTTTCCGCTATTTTCTCTTTGTCCACTTGGACCATACTTTACTTTTATGCTAAAACACTAATAATCAACCAAAATCTAAAAAACACATAAGGCTCTCTTTTGGACTATTGGTTACTATCCCTAGCATTTTGGGAGATTCGGACTTATGGACTTAGTGCCTCTGGACCCTTATTCTGTTGTTACTCTGCTGTTATTCTGTCTGTCTGGCATTGGATTGTTGTCTGTTTGTGTGTGCAGGTATTTCCTTGAAAGCCCTTGATGGTTAATTCCAAGGCATTGATATAAGGATTTTACCCAAAAACAACCGTTACTCTGCCCGATTTTCGTCAGAATTTTAATGCGCTTAATGCAAAGTGGTGCTAAGATAATAAGTTCATCTCGATCCCCAAGTGATAATGTGTTGGTTTGGTATTGATAAGTCCAAAGGATGGGAAATCTACCTTGACTCATAATGTCAAGTGTTGGCTTCTTTTTCGGTTAGATCGTTTCTTTCCTTAGCTTTTGTTTTACGCAATAGGATAGCCTCTTCATCTCCTCCCATTCTTAAATTTTCAAAATCTTCTCCCTTTTTCAAAAACCTTCTTATGTTTGCAAACCTTTTCAAAACCTTTTTCTTAAAAAATATCTTTCGCCCTTAGTGGCCTTTTCCTCTTTTCTTCAAAAGTTTAGACACTATTAATTGTCGAAACGAGTGGTTATACCCCACGATTTTGAAATTGATTGATATAATGAGATCTTTTCCGCGTGAGAGAGCTAGTGGCATACTCGTTGATTTTACCCGAGTTGGAGCCCTTCTTTCATTTGCGATGCAAAGAACTCATTTGTTCTCATGCTCAAGATCAATGGCTGAGTATTTCTCTCCGACGATAATAAAGTGTTTATTCGTTTTTAAAACGTTTTTCCCTTTAAGCGGAACTACATTAGCTCTGACTTCTCCATTGCACCGAGGAGGTATGTAGGCACAAGGCTTAACGTCTTGCCGAGCTTATTTTAAAAATAAACAAACCTTTCTTTTTCGCACACAATATCTTTTAATAAACACAGATTTTCAAAAAGGTTCCTGTGGAGTACCACAGATATGAGGGGTGCTTAAAACCTTCCCCTTGTATAATCAACACCCGTACCTAAGATCTCTTTCTTGTTTTAAAAAAACAAACTTTGGGTTTTTTCGTTCTTTTCCCTTTTCCTTTGGAAAAAATAAAGCGCGGTGGCGATTTCAAACAAAATATTGATTCGAGTCAATCTCATGGCTTCGATATCAGATTTTCCCCGCTACAGAAAAAAAGGCGACTTCACTGGGGATCCAGTTTTAAGTGTGTTAAGCCTATTTTTGTTTATCTGTATATATTGTTGTGTGCTTTGTTTGTTTTTTTTCTTTTTTTTCTTTTTGGTGCTCGATGGTTCCTCTGTGATGAGATAAAGTCCTAACCCGGACTTTGGTGAGTAACTTGAGATAGGAGGTGGTAAGACCAATAGTCGCATGTCAGGAGCAATCCTTAGCATGAGCGTCATATGGTGGAACCCCAATCAGTGGAGGCCTCATGGAAGGTAGTGGATGTTGTTACGAACTATCGTAAGAATGCTATTACTTTCAATAGTGAGTGTCCGTAGAAGCTGAATGACCTAGAACCCTTTTAACCCATCTAAGCCTTTTTAGGATGTAGCGCAGAAACAAGTTCGAGTACCAATTTGAGCTTGTTGTCATGCGATGCTACGCTCAGACGAGGTCTTTTTAGGCGTATTATTGGCGCCCATGAGCAATTGTGCGTGCCAGTAGTATCCGATAGAAGATTGAAAACTCTGCGAACCTTTGTAGAACCCGTTCGGCAGGTACAAAATTCCCTAGTACATACCTTTGTGGGTGGTTCTTAACTTTGACTCCATGCTCGTGACGTCGAACCTTTGAACCCTGTTTGTGCGACCATGTGTGGTCTTGATTGTGATTGATGCATAAAACATTCATCCATGCATTCATTTGATTTCCAAGGAACTCATAGGTCTTCCTTTGTAAACATCATAAGTTTCATCAAACTCAATGGATCTTGGGTGTTGATGGGGTGAAAACTCTAATCCACCAAAATGGATGATTGATCTTGATGATAACTTGATCAAGGCTTTGATCCAGTATAGGATTTACCTCCTTCATGTTTTGATGTTTACAAATTAATAACTTGAATTCCTTGAAAATCAAATAAATAAAAAACAACAACAGCAATCGCATCATTTGCATACATACATCCAGGTTGTCCAGAAAACTTATCCTTGTTTGTCTCCATCTTCAGAGTTTGTCTGTCTACCGTCAAGCTGATTCCTCCACACAAGTACGGAACTAGAGCCAACGTCAGATTGAGAATGGAATACCAAGAGCAACACAATGCAGAGGTCAGGATGGAAATTGATGAGTTGAAGTCAGGCATGACCAAGCTCACTGAAATGCTACAAGTTTTGATTGCTAGAGGAGAACCGCCTCAGAAGACTGTCATTGTTGAAGTCTCAAGTGCTGATGATGACCCTCAACCTACTCAACAACCACCTTCTACATGGCCTGAGTTTGGTTTGCCTCATGGTTACACTCCTCCCTATGAGAAGACTCCTGGTGTTGGTCAATCTTCACAACTTGTGATTGGTCAAGCTTCAAATCCAGTTTTTCATGCTCCTGTCTTCATTGAATCTCAGCCTATTGTGCACACTGTTGCTCAGCCTACTTATGTGAATCATCTGTTTGAATATCAAGCTGCCCGTTCCCAGAATGGAAGTCAAGGAGATGCTGGAGATATTGAAGATGTCAAAGAGCAGTATCATACTTTAGAAAAGCGCCTGAGAGCCATGGAAGGAAATGATTACTTTGGGGTTGCTGCTGAGAATATGTGTTTGGTTTCCGACTTTGTCATGCCTACAAAATTCAAGACTCCTGAGTTTGAGAAATATAAAAGGAACACTTTCCCAAGAAGCCATTTGACCATGTACTATCGCAAAATGGCTGCTTATACCCAGAATGATAAATTGCTTATCCATTGCTTTCAGGATAGTTTGAGTGGAGCTTCGCTGAAATGGTATATGGGACTTGAGAGTAATCACATTCATTGCTTCCAAGATTTGACTGATGCTTTCATGAAACAATATAAGTATAATTTGGACATGGCACCTGATCGCCGACAACTGCAAAGCATGTCTCAAAAAGAGAAAGAATCTTTCAAGGAGTACGCTCAACGCTGGAGAGAGCTAGCTTCTCAAGTGGAGCCACCTTTAGCTGAGAAGGAACTGACTGGCATGTTTATGGACACTCTCTCACCTTTCTTTTGGGAGAAAATGATTGGCAGTGTATCTTCTAACTTCACAGACCTGGTAACCATTGGTTAGAGACTTGAAGAGGGAATCAAGAATGGGAAAGTTACTCATGTTGCTGAATCTTCTGGTGGATCGAAGAAACCTTATGGAAACTTCCACAAGAAGAAGGAGAATGAGACTAATGCTGTGTCTCATGACAGAAGGGGATCTCGTCGTAAACCTCAAAATGGGGATCAACCTTATGTAGCCGCTGTTGCTCCTGTGCAAGTTCAAGTTCCTCAACCTCAAGCTGCTAACCAGAATCAGATTCGTAATAGGGTCGACTTTGATCCTATCCCCATGACTTATACTGAACTGTATCCTGCTTTGGTCCAGAAAGGGTTGATTACAGCAAGAGCTATGCCTCCTCCTCGAAATCCTCTCCCTGATGGTTTCAGATCTGATCTTCATTGTCCTTTCCATCAAGGTGCAGCAGGCCATGATTTAGAAAGATGTTTCCCTCTGAAGGAAAGAGTTCAAGAGTTGGTGAGATCAAAGATGCTCTCTTTCAAGGATATGGGTCCTAATGTTGTCACTAATTCTTTGCTAGATCAGAGTGGCTGAAAACAAGTCAAAGCCCAATTTTCCTAAAGCCAAGTGTTTCAGACGAGATAGCTCATCTTTGTTGTTGATTAGTCACTAGGCCATGTTTCTGTACTGTTCGTATTTCCTTTATTGTGTTATTTACTTTTAGACTTTGTTTGTTTCTGAATGGTAATTTTAATGAAATGAGCATTGCATATTTTGAATTCATTAACATCCACTGTATTTATGTTTATACCTTCGTTTACAAAACTTTTTCTTCCATTTGCTTTCTCTATCAAACTTGTGTTTTATGCAAAGATTGAAGGGAGGATGATGACAACTGTCGCTACCGCGAAAATTAACAGAGTCGCCACTAACATATTTATCCTGAAAAGGAAGGGAATGCCAGCAAACCACAAAACAAAACAACGGTCTCACGACCAGAGAAAAAGGGTAAGGGAGTCGGTTACGCGAGGGGAAGGTATTAGCACCCCTCGCGCCCATCGTACTCGATGGTATCCACGCTTATGTCTAAACCTATGGGTGTGTAAGCAAAATGAGCTAATATGGACTAAAATGAATGCATAATGTAGGGAAAAGATAGAGTTATGCTCGCACGGGCCCTACCCCGCTGCCTACGTATCCTTTTTGAGGAATCAGAGAAACCGTAGCTCGGCTAACTAATTTTGTTTGTTTTTGTGTTTTTTAGGTGAACGAGTTACATTCACACTCCGCTGCTCGACCTTTGGAGACTTATGCTTGGGAATGGAGCGGAAATAACAAGCTCTTAAGAAAAAAAATCAAAGAGTGTGGTTTGTGTTTTAAAGAATGCATGAGGAAGACCTAAGCTAAGGGGGAAAGCTTGCTACCTAATGTTATCATACAAAGGGTGCAAATTTAAACTAAACTAGCAACCTGCGAGGGATAAGGGAAACAAACAAGAATATCACACAAACGAGCATCCGCTCGTAAAGCAAACAAAACCAACGGTACTGACCGAATGGTAGAAAAGCGGTCCCGCCATAGCCAAGGGGAGCAGCTCAACCCAAGTCAACCAAGCATTAGACCTCGCGAAAATGATCGGGCCATAGACAAGAGGGCGGACCCCTCTCAGCAACCAAGCCGTCACGGATCGTAAAGGAAAACGGTGTGTGCGTACACCGAGCATCAACGTCGAGCGACGCGAGCTATAAGAAAGGCGGGGGTCCGATTGCATGAACCCTTTACCTAACATACTCGATAACAAGATCTTTTGCACGTTTGGAAGCAAGCAACGCAAGACGTGCGCCTACCAAACAGACTCGATGAGACTAGGCGGGGGTTGATTACGAACCCTTGACCGCATGCCTTCCATGAGGACTTAACGGAGTGCCATATAGGACTTATTACACCGTGACTCCCTGCCGCAAAGCACAAATATAAACACACCAACAAAAACAGAGCCTCTTTCGAGGACTTGGCCAGATGCATGTCTAGGTCCTACTTCTCATGTTAAAGGATGATGCGAGAAAAGCGATAAAGTGCGAGAGAAATAAAATGAAACGGGATCAATACCAAACGGATGATGATCCGTAAACTAAAGAGAGGCGAAGCGAAGAAACTAGGAATCCCGCGAGCGAGCTAGCAAAGCAAAAGCAAATAGTCAGCACACCGATTAGCCATAAAGCGTACAAACGTCGACTCACATGTCGAGCATGATCACGATACACCTGCAAGAGGAACAAGCAAACCAAACAAGCAGATATAAAGTAAAAGGATCGTGTCTCCAAGTCGAGAACACGATACAAGTGATATAGAATCGTATCCCGCAAGTGAAGCGGAACACTCGAGTGATAGGCGTCGATCGGTAACCATCCAAAAGCCTTGCATACTAGCACACAAGTTAGAGATAACAAACATCGCAATCGGAATTGCGTTATTGCATTATAAGCTAAAAGAAAATGAACAATTAACGCACACATAAAAAGGACAACAAATGTCAAGAGGAAAACGCACATGAATAACCTACAATCAATCAATATCAATCATTTCATGAGGTAGTACGTTTCACAAGCTTTCCAACGATATAAAGAACATGCAAATCGGAGTTATGAGTAAAGAGATACGAAAGTTTGAAGTTAGAAAATAAAACACAAAAATAACACACAAGAACCGGTTCCCACCTAGGTACAACCCGGTTCCTGGTACAAAATACCAGAGAGGCGACATTTTGGAAAACTGGGAACCGGTTCCCACCTAGGGACAACCCGGTTCCTGGTACAGAAACACAGAGAATGGCCAAATTAGCACGCTGGGAACCGGTTCCCACCTAGGGACAACCCGGTTCCCCATACAAAAAACCAGAGAGTCAAAAATTCATGAAGCTGGGAACCGGTTCCCACCTAGGGACAACCCGGTTCCTGGTACAAAAACACAGAGAATGGCCATTTTGGATTGAGTGGGAACCGGTTCCCGCCTGGAACAACCCGGTTCCTGGCGTATAAAAACAGAATTTTGCACACTTTTGAAACCTTGGAGCCGTTCGCACTCAATCCAAAAACGTACCAATTCGAGATTAACCACAAACAAACATCAAATATCATGGTATACATGCATTCACACATCAAACGATCTACATGTCAACAATTATGCCAAGTGCGACGCGTCAAACAAAGCAAATATCAATCGAGAATATGGCACATGCATTTATACGAACACGTTGAGTACATCGCAAGCAACACAAATTATCAACAACAATTATACACACAAAATCACCAACAAATCACATATTCAACCACGAGTAACATAATTCATCATCAACGGATATCAATTACATGCAATGAACATCAATTCTAAACATAATCCACATGAACACGATCAATTCGAGCAAAAAATACGCAAATTCACCGATCAATCATCATCAATCATCCATTAATCAAGAACAAGAGGTAGATCTAGATTTGAATTCACATATAATCAACAATTAAGCACTTAATTCAAGGTTCAAGGCTTACCGGATTAAGATCCAAACCGAAGCACGAACACGAACACGATCACGATACGAACGCGAACACGACACGAACTCGAAAACGAAATCCGGAATGAGGGAGAGAGAGAGAGGCGCGCCACTCTATGTGGAGAGAGGAAGAGAAATTCGAACTTTGATTCTTTGATTCTTCAATCCATGTTCTTGATCTTGATGGAAATTGATGAATCTTGATGAAAGTTTTATGTAATTTGTGGTTTTGATTCAAGAGAATTGAGAGAGAATTGAGAGAATGCGTTTGTGAAGAATTGGCGAATTGAAATTATGAGGGTTTTTTATCGATTTGTGAAGAGCAAAATGTTTATATAGCGTCAACGCGAAATGTCCAAATTGCCCTCGGTGCGTCTTACTTTAGCTCGTGTTTAAGGAAACTCGGTTCGGCTCTGAATTACGGAACGAGACCAATGCCACTGTGAAGATGACCAAATTCGTGACTCATCGCCGCTAGAATCGTCTCAATCCGATCAGCGGTGAAGAAAATACGCCCGTTTGAATGACGAGAAACGCCGATTCATCTGGTGCGACTGTGCAGAATTTTGTGAGTACCGCTCAAAGAACTCGATGAAACTCTATCTTCGGCTCAAAATCTGAACAAGCATGTGTGACGAAGAAACGAAGCTAACGAAATTTCTGAGAAAATACCGCCGGAACGGACTTCATACGATAAAAATTGAAGAAGTTACGAATTTTCAAACTCGGCGCGACATACTAGAAAACACACTTTTTACCGAAACAACGCGACGATCCTTAAAATTCTGGGAATTTTCCATGCATAATTGGCCTTCGGTCTGAACATACGAAATCTTGGTAATGATGGTACGGAGCTCCAGTTAAATTTTCAAGTGAATCCGACAAGCGGATTAGGAGATATGAATTTTCCGAGGTCCGAAACCTTACATTCAGCATTGTTTTTCACTACGAAACCTCAAGTAATTTGCAAATCTGGCAATCTTCCTCAAAGAATTGGCTTCCGAGCCGAACACGAAAGTTGTAGATATCGTCAAAACAGTCAGGACAAAGCCGAACGCGGGAACTTAGCTCATATCACCTTCCAAGTATGACTTGCAAATTTTCTCGTATTTCCACTGTTTAAACCATTTTTCACGCCTTTCTTCTTAAACCCATGAAAACTCTTTATTATTTTTCTTCAATTTTGAATGACGAAATAAACGTCATTATTAACTTATAGCACAGGAAAGAGGGCAAATTTTGGGGTGCAACAGCTGCCCCTATTCAAACTTCTTGAACCTGACGAGTGAGAAACGAAAGTTTCGAACTGTTGAGGTGGAAGGAGATTGAATACTAGAATGAACTCGAAAATTTGCACTCTTGATCAATAGAAGACTCCATCTTACAATAAGAAAGAATGTACCACCCCGCAAGCAGGGAGAAAAAAACTTCGATTGATCTGGATAATAAATATGCTCCACCTTGTGAGAAAGGAGGAACGGCACCCATAGGCAGGGGAAAACACTTCAAATGATCTGGGCATCAAGAGAAGGAACATCTCGAATGATCTGAGTATCACACGTAGCAGATGTCTCCGAACTTGCATCGGGATAGATGTCTTAAGTCGATCTGGGGAATCGAGGGAGATACATCGGTTGATCTGGGCATCAACGGGTAATAGGTATCTCTGATCTGGGAATCTGGGCAGACATCACTTCTGATGCAATTAAATCATCAGGTAGATATTCCAACTAATCTGGGAATTAGCGGCTAGCTCCTTCGTAAGACCACGGGGATCCGGAGGCGGTTCCTTCAACTGAACTGGAAATCAAGATAGGAACAATATCTCTTCCGAACTGTGTACGCCGGGGAAAGAATGCCTTTAAACTGATCTGGACATGATGCCAGAAAATAAGTAGGACAATCTTCATCTGAAAGACCAAGTCGATCAGGCATACATCTCCATCTGATCTGATGATATCAGTGGCTTGCTCCTTCGTAAGATCTTGGGAGATCCGGAGGCGGTTCCTTCAACTAATCTGAATCTGAATATTAGGATAGGAACATATATCTCTTCCGAACTGTGTACGCCGGGTAAAGAAAACGTCCTCAACTGATGGTTAGGCATCAGGACTGGGCAAACGAGTTTCTTCTTCTGAACGAACTAAATCGTCAGGGAGTAGATATTTCCACCTGATCTGATGTATCAGAGGGCTTGCTCCTTCGGAAGATCTTGGGGGATCCGGAGGCGGTTCCTTCAGCTGAAAGTCTGATTTATCAGGAATGGGAACAAATATCTTCCACCGATCTGGGGGCATCGGGAATAGGAATGTCTTTGAACTGATCTGAGCTGTGCCAGAAAATAAGTAGAACAATCCTCTTCTGATTCAAAACATCAGGATAAGCGCCTGTAATGACTAGGCGACTATTGCTCTCTAGGGCGCATTTGAATCTGGATAACTTTCCTGCAAAAAGAAACAGATATGATATGATTTATGCATGATGCATGTATGAATGTATATGGAATAACGTTCCCGAGGAGGAAAACGCTACACGCTTTTGAGAATGTAATGCAAATGATGCATGATTCGAACGTTGCTTGGGGAGACAACGGAGGAGCACTGAATTGCTGAAGAAGTCCTGGAGAGAGCATATGGAACTCTGCGGGGAGGACAAGATGAGTGACCAAGGGTCACCAACTGCGAGCTGGCAAAGATGGATCACAAATCTGCTGGAGACGATGAAATTTGGATGCGAACTCTGGTTGGGGAATAAATCTTGCTTGAAGATATGAACATCCCACTTAACTACTTGGGGAAGACCCTTGCAACTTCATTAGAGAAGCAAATTCTCGACATACTGGGGATGAGGAGATAAAGGCAAGTCATGAAGATAACTCTGGCGAGGAGTGAACAACCTGTTGGTGTATGACGCATCCCGTTGGGGAAGTCCTAGATGAAAACAGATCCTGCTGAGGATGCATATGAATCTCTGCTGAGGGAAGAAATTCAGTGGGGAAGATGAACACTTCTGCAAAGCGAGCTGCTGGGGATATGAGAGATCCGCTGGGGATAAGGAACTTAGCATAAGAACCTTTTGTTAAGACAACTCCACTGGGGAACAAGATGACTCTCCTGGGGAGAACAGGTCAATCGGTTGGGGAGAGAAATACTCTACTAAGGAGAATGAGGAATTCGGGCAAGGAACCTCATTAAGAGCTTGCCGGGGAATCAGATACCATCCAATCATGACTCCACTGGGGAGAAGACATTCCGCCAAGGAATAAGACCTCTGGAACATAGAGAATGCATCAAGATGTGCTTTGATGAGGAGATGAGAATCTTGGAACGAAGAAAGTCTCATCCAGATATACTCAGCTGGGGAGTGAGAATATCTCATTAGAATGCACTCGGCTGGGGAGTGAGAATCTCTCATAGCTATGTCTGCCAATATGCTGATGTGAAGCGCTTGCAAGGACGTACCTGCGAGACAAACAAATGAAAAATGCCCCAGGATATAGCATGGTATCTTGGCCTGCCATCCTGGTCACACAAGACTTTGAGGTAATTTCAAAGATTTTATCATTTCTAATCATGTATTGTAAAAAGCAATGCGGTTTTCATATGCAAAGTTTAACACAAATCCAGGACGTTTTATGCAAGCAAAACAGTAAAAGAAAACAGTTTTTGAGATGAAAAGAAGTTTATTTAAAACATACCCGAAAGAGGGCGAATACATTTCAGAAGTAGTTCCTAGTAAGAGGTAACCACACATTTATTGAGTACAAGAGACATGGCAATGTGAAACGGATATCCATTGGTTTCGATCCCGCTATCACTTTTATAACTCCGACGTTCTCATCTCCTTGCTTTGGAAGACCGTACTCATTAGGATTGATCACTGCCCGATTTAACAACTGATGGGTGACATCACCGAACTTGTGGACCCGACGGGGTTTGTGAGTGCCTTTAGGGATTTGAGTTGCCATATGCAAACTCAAGAACACGGAGTCTTGCTTATCCCTCGGTCGGGAGCCCTAAACAAATTGATTGGAATTTGTGAATGCTTTAGGGATTTGAGCTGCCAGATGCAAACTCAAGAACACGGAGTCTTGCTTATCCCTCGGTCGGGAGCCCTAAGCATGTATGAAGAGTGATTGCCAAGGTGGCATGCAAGATGTAGTCATTCGCTTTTGTCCTTTTTTTGCCTAAGTCGCCCTTTCGGGTTTTCAACTTAGCGGGTATATTTGTTTCTTTTTCATTCTTTTGCCTGATTCATTTTCTTTTTCTTTTTTTTTCTTTCTTCTCTTCTTCTTTTCTTTCTTTTTTTTTATCAGGTCTATGCGATGTATTTTTTGACTACATCTGCGTTCACAGGGTGCGGAAAGTTCTCGCCATCCATCGTTGCAAGCATCATGGCACCGCCAGAGAACACTTTCTGCACAACAAAGGGGCCTTCATACGTCGGAGTCCACTTGCCTCGAGGATCTCCTTGAGGAAGAATGATTCTTTTGAGCACCAGATCACCTGGTTTGTAGCTTTGGGGTCGCACCCGCTTGTCAAAAGCTTTTCTCATCTTCTTTTGGTACACCTGACCATGTCCAATAGCCGCTAAGCGCTTCTCATCAATGAGGTTCAACTGATCCATTCGATTCTGTACCCATTCTGACTCGTCAAACTCGACGTCTTTCATAATCCTCAGGGAAGGAATCTCAACTTCAACAGGCAATACCGCTTCCATGCCGTAAACAAGTGAGAAAGGAGTTGCCCCAGTCGATGTACGCACAGAGGTACGATAACCATGCAAAGCAAAAGGTAACATCTCGTGCCAATCTCGGTAGGTCACTACCATCTTCTGCACAATCTTCTTAATGTTCTTATTAGCCGCTTCGACAGCGCCATTCATCTTTGGGCGATACGGAGAAGAATTGTGATGCTTGATCTTAAAAGACTCACAAAGCTCCTTCATCATCTTGTTATTAAGATTCGATCCATTATCCGTAATGATCTTCTCAGGAATCCCATAACGACAGATTATGTTATGCTTGATAAAACGAGTAATCACTTGCTTGGTAACATTCGCGTAAGATGCGGCTTCAACCCACTTGGTGAAGTAATCGATGGCCACCAAAATGAAGCGATGTCCATTAGAAGCAGTAGGCTTAATCTCTCCAATCATGTCAATGCCCCACATTGTGAAAGGCCACAGAGAAGTCAAGACATTCAAAGGCACAGGCGGCACGTGCACTTTATCAGCATAGATCTGGCACTTGTGACAAATTCTGACATGGTTATGACAATCAGTTTCCATAGTGGACCAATAGTAACCAGCCCTCAAGATCTTCTTAGCCATCGTATGTCCACTAGAATGGGTACCAAACTCACCTTCGTGCATTTCCTCTATGATTTTCGAAGCTTCTTCCTTAACAACACATCAGAGCAACACACCGTCATGATGCCTTTTGTACAATACACCACCGTTAAGGTAGAACTTAGCTGCAAACCTTCTCAGAAACTTCTTATCAGTCGCCGACGCTTCGGGAGGATACTCTTGAGTTTTGAGGAACTTTTTGATATCATGACACCAGGGATTACCATCCAATTCAACATCAGCTTCGAAGCAAAATGCTGGCTCATCCAACCTGTTAATGGTGATATTAGGCGCTTCATTGGCCCATTTCACTTTGAACATGGAAGCCAACGTAGCGAGAGCATCAGCAGGATTGTTCTCTTCTCTAGAAATATGCTCGAATGTGATCTCATCAAAGTATGGAATGAGTCTCATCACATGCTCTCTGTATGGAATCAGATTCTAATGGCGAGTTTCCCAATCTCCATTGATCTGGCTAATGACAAGATTGGAATCCCCAAAAACTTTCAAGTATTTGATTCGCAAATCGATCGCAGCTTCGATACCATAAATGCAAGCTTCATACTCAGCCATGTTATTAGTGCAATCAAAACAGATTCTGGCTGTAAACGGAATATGAAAACCTGATGGAGAAGTAATTACGGCTCCAACACCATTCCCGAGTGCATTAGAGGCACCATCGAACACGAGCGTCCATCGCGATCCCGGTTCGGGTCCTTCCTCTGGTCCAGGAATGTCACAATCTCTGATATACAGGACATCCTCATCGGGGAATTCAAACTTCATCGGCTCATAATCTTCGACCGGCTGGTGCGCGAGATAATCCGCCAACACACTACCTTTGATGGCTTTCTGAGTAGTATACTGGATATCATATTCAGTCAAGATCATTTGCCACCTGGCTACTCTTCCGGAAAGAGCGGGCTTCTCAAAAACATACTTGATAGGATCCATCTTGGAAATCAATAAAGTGGTGTGAACCAACATATACTGCCTCAGCCGGCGAGCAGCCCACACCAAAGCACAACAAGTTTTCTCGAGCAGTGAGTATCGGGATTCACAGTCGGTAAACTTTTTGCTAAGGTAGTATATTGCATGCTCTTTTCGACCAGACTCGTCATGTTGACCCAGCACACATCCCATTGAATTTTCAAGAACTGTGAGGTACATAATCAAAGGCCTTCCTGGAACTGGAGGCATTAGTATCGGAGGTTCCTGCAGATACTCTTTCACTTTTTTCAAATGCTTTTTGACAATCATTATTCCACCTGGCCGTCTGATCTTTTCTTAGTAATTTGAATATTGGTTCACAAGTGGCCGTAAGATGAGAGATGAATCTAGCAATGTAGTTCAACCTCCCTAAGAAACCACGAACCTCCTTTTCTGTTCTCGGCACAGGCATCTCTTGTATAGCTTTTATTTTTGCAGGATCGACCTCAATACCTTTCCCACTAAAAACAAAACCCAACAGTTTTCCGGATCGCACTCCGAAAGTGCATTTGTTTGGATTCAACCTCAGTCTGAATTCCCGAAGCCTTTCAAACAATTTCTGCAAATGAACCAAGTGCTCTTCTTCAGTGTGAGACTTCGCAATCATGTCGTCAACATACACTTCAATCTCTTTGTGAATCATGTCGTGAAAAAGAGTCACCATGGCACGCTGATACGTTGCCCCTGCGTTTTTCAACCCAAAAGGCATGACTTTGTAGCAGAAAGTTCCCCATGGTGTGATAAACGTTGTTTTCTCCATGTCTTCTGGTGCCATCTTGATCTGATTGTACCCAGAGAAGCCATCCATGAAGGAAAACACTTTAAAAGGAGCAGTATTATCGACCAGCACATCAATGTGAGGGAGAGGAAAATCATCTTTCGGACTCGCCTTATTCAAATCTCTGTAATCAACACACATCCTGACCTTTCCGTCCTTCTTAGGTACAGGAACAATATTCGCAACCCACGGAGGGTAATTCACAACTTGCAGAAAGCCAGCATCAAACTGTTTCTCAACCTCTTTCTTAATCTTCTCAGACATATCTGGGCGAGTCCTTCGAAGCTTCTGCTTAACAGGAGGACTATCTTCCTTGAGAGGTAGCCGGTGTACCACAATATCTGTATCGAGACCTGGCATATCCTCATAGGACCAAGCAAAGATATCTGCATACTCTTTCAACATATCAATAAGCCTCTGCTTCACACTACTCTCAAGTGCAGCCCCTATCTTGACTTCTCGGACCTGCTCTTTAGTACCAACATTTACCATCTCGATTGCCTCTTGATGCGGCTGAATCGCTTTCTTTTCCTGTTTCAACAATCTAGCCAACTCGTCGGGAAGATCACAATCTTCATAAGCTTCCTCCTCGGCTTGGTAGATCGGATTGTCAAAATCATAATGAGCAATGGCGGAACTGTTACCAATGGAATCCGTGGTAGTGGAACATCTGCATGATTGATGTTTTTATTTTAGTTCTATTTTTATTAAGATATGTGCAAGTGTGTGCATAAACATTGCCATTTAAAGGAAAAAGTTAAAAGAAAGACAAAGAGCGAAACATTTGAATGCAAAAACGTCCTTTTATTTCATGATTAACTTTGAAATGTGAACTGCATGGCCCTACAAATGATTCACTATGCCTTGGGCAGAACGTAGGAATTATGTCATGATAAGAAAAGTAAAAACAAGGAATTTACTCCTGAGCTTGTGTAACTTGGATGACATCTTCGATTGTCCAGTTGCAAGGCATCTCCCCAGGAATACTTGGACGAATCCAACTATCAAAGTCACAATCACTATCCACCTCCTCACCATCGACAATGGCATGGACCTGACCGTTTTGAATGACACCTCCATTCACAAACTTGATCGGGCTAAGGATACCGGGCTTAGGCGATGCATTCTGCTTTCCAGGATTGAAACCGAGACCATTCTTGTCAAATTTGGGACGCACGTCAATTACTTGCCCCCAGCCTTCCACTCTTCCAGTCTCAACGATAACCTGAGCATCTTTCAAAGAGGACATAACCGTTTCTGGCTTCGTTATCTCATAAGGAGGAATTCTCACAGCGTTCACAGCCTCAAACGCTTGGAACGGAGTCTCATGTATTTCACCTTCGATCTCTACGTATCGGAAAGAGGACAAGTGACTCACGATATAATCTTCCTCACCACAAACTGTCACCACTTTACCGTCAACCGAATACTTCAATTTCTGATGAAGAGTGGATGTTACAGCACCGGCTTTATGAATCCACGGTCGTCCCAACAAACAACAGTAAGCAGGTTGAATATCCATCACATAACAGGTTGTAGTGAAGATCTGAGGGCCCACTTGGATTGGTAGATCTACCTCTCCGAACACAGACCTCCTTGAACCGTCAAAGGCGCACACAACCAACTCACTAGGCCTTAACTCCACACCGGCATAGTCAATTCGCATGAGAGCCGATTTGGGAAGTACATTCAAAGAAGACCCAGTATCAACCAAAACACGGGACAAAGTCGTCCCCTTACATTCAATCGAAATATGCAAAGCCTTGTTATGGTTTCTCCCTTCTGGAGGAAGATCACGATCAGTAAATCCCAAACCATTCCCAGCAGAGATATTATTGGCTACCGCCTCTAACTGATTCAGAGATATTTCATGCGGGACGTAAGCACCATTCAGAATTCTCAAGAGAGCATCCCTATGACCTTCTGAACACATCAACAGTTGCAAGATGGAAATCTTTGACTGGGTCTGACCCAACTGCTCAACCACTTTGTAATCAAACTTTCTGATGATTCTCAATAATTCCTCCACATCCTTGGAAGACACAGCACTACCAGGTGCCCCACTCTGAATCGGAGAATTCTGGACATCAGGCACTACTTGTTTTCCTTTGGCCTTAGCCAAAGCATCTGCATTGTTTTGAACAAGCTGAGGGGAGAACACCCTACCACTGCGAGTGATCCTACCAGTACCGGCGAAATTATCAGTGTTTGCAACTGAGGCCTCAACAAGCTTCTCTTTAGATGGCTCGCCTTCCTCCTTCGTGCCATAGTAATATACATCTGAACCATAATGCCAAGGGATGGCCTTCTCACTCTCATATGGAATCGGCCCTGGCACAGTAATCATCAACGATGCTGGTTGTTCCTCATACGGGATACTGACAGGTATCTGAATGGGCACTTGGATACATATTGGAACAACGGGATCATAAGGAATTGAGATCACAGACACTTCACCATTCTTACTCTTCGCACCTCTCAACCTTCGATGGAACTGAAGAGGACCCTCATCAATCAGCTTTTGTACCATACCTTTCAAATCATCACAACCTTCGGGTTGACTTTTGCAATTCTCACAACCAACTTTACAGCCCGGGAAGATACCGCTATTAATCAGATGTTGCTTCACAGATACAAGAGGAAAAGTCAAACAGCTCACATCAGATACAACATTTATCTCTTCACTCTCAATGGCATTCACACCCGAACCTCCGTGAGCAGGCATCGGATTATTGACAATATTGGGCGTAGGAGTGAATTGAATAATCTTTTGATCCAACAAGTCCTGGACTTTGTTGTTCAACGCAATACACCTCTCGGTATCATGCCCAGCGGCACCTGAATGGAAAGCACATCGTGCGTTCGCATTGTAATTCGGAGATTGTGTGTCCGGAGCATTCGGAGCATCTCTCAAAGTAATCTTCTCAATCTTGAGAAAATGTTGCAACACTTGAGCATAAGTCATAGGAATCAGATCAATCTTTCTGTGAGGCCTAGTCCTGGGAGGATAGCGATCATTACTGGAACGTTGTCCCTGCTGTTGTTGTTGTTGTGGTACTGGGATCATGACAGCATTAACCTGTGAATTGCTTCTCCCTGAACCCCTTCTTCCATATATGGCATCCGCATTTCCTTCTTTCCTTCTGGCATAACCTTCAGTTTGCTTCTTACCACCAGCAGAATTAGAAGAAGTTCCCAACTGAATTTTCCCCATCTTTAGACCCATCTCAACACGTTCGCCATATCTCACCATTTCAGAAAAGTTAGCTGAAGCACTGCAAGCCAAGTAATAGTGTCCAGACAAAGTACTGGTGAACATGTCAATCATCTCACGCTCAGTCATCGGTGGCTGAACTCTTGCGGCTAACTCACGCCATTTCTGAGCGTACTCTTTGAAAGATTCTTTAGACCCCTGAACCAAACTCTGCAACTGGGTCCTGTTGGGTGCCATGTCAACATTGTACTGATAGTGCTTAATGAAAGCCTCCACAAGATCTCTCCAAGAATGGATATGGGTGCGTTCCAGTTGAACATACCACTCCAAGGAAGCTCCAGCCAAGCTATCCTGGAAGAAATGCATTAGAAAACCCTCATCCTCTGAATAAACTGACATCTTGCGATAGTATGCTTTGACATGAGTCATGGGACAAGTCGCCCCATTGTATTTGTCAAAAGATGGAACTTTGAATTTCGGTGGGATCCTCACACCAAGAACCAACCCCAAGTCATTGATATCCATGCCTAACACCCCTTTGCCTTCAACAGCCCTGAGACGTTCTTCAATCAGACGATACCTTTCAACTTCATCATGTGCACCATCAGCACTATGCCTTGACATCTGGTCAAAGTTCTCAACATTGAAATCCAAATTACCACGGTTCTGATGATCCCTCCTTCCCAACAGACGGGACGGAGGTGGAGGTGGAAACCCGTGATGCTGATTGAAAGGATTATAGTGCCCTCCCACGTGATCAAACTCGTTCGGATCATGGTGATCATCAATTCTACCAGACACATCATCAAACATCCCTGGATGTCCTCCATTCTCATTCCTTCTGGAGTTCTCGACGAGAACCCGCAAGTCATCCTGCCCCTTGGTCACATTAGTCAATGCTTCCATAAACTGCGCCATCTGCGCATTCATCTGCTCTGTCAGTTGAGCTCTCATCTCTGCCATTTGTTCCTGAATCTGTTCCATCTGCCTTCTCTGATTGCTCCTAGTCGGATACGGGTGATTAGCCGTCTTAGAACTCCTTCTGATAACAAAACAGCAAGACATAAGATATAAGACCTGCAAAACCTGCAAATACATGACATGTATGATATATGAATGATATGCATGAAATGTTTGTCAATTTTCAGGTATCCAAGAGTTCATCCCACTTTCAGATAGGACATAGAAACCCTGATGCCGAATATATTTGAATAACCATCCGCACACGAGAATAATTCAGCAAACTGAGCATACTTCATTCCAACATAACTGAGAATTTGAGTTCATACAAATAATACACATAATCATGTCACAAAGTGCTCATAAGGCATATAAAAGAAATCCAGAACATCAAAATGCGACCCCATCCAACAATCCTGGACATGGGCGACAAATATCAAGCATAAACATCTAATCCACCATCATGGATCAAACAAATCCACCCCACGGTGATGCTAGGATCGCCTGATAACAGAATGAACTTCTCCATCTCCTCTCCGTTGGGCTCGGAGTCTTCTTAGTTCTTCTTCAAGCCGAGCTGACTTGGCTTTCTCTTCTGCTAGCTGTTTATCTGAATCCCGCTTCTGCCTCTTGAGACTACTCTCTGATCTCTGTAACAGTAGACACTCTTGCTGCTTCTGATACAAATCTTCCTCTAGCAACTCATAGGGACGCCTCCGGGTACTAGCTTGACTTGAACTTGCGCCTTCGAATTGCTTGAGCTGGTGCATCAACCTCATCTTTGCATCTCTCTCTTCAAAGAACTTCAAATTGGTCTCTTGCTCTCTTTCATGCAACCTGTAGTTGGTAACCAGAGCATCCTTGTAAAGTTCTGTTGGCACAAATTCGGATAGAATCAAAGGAGGTTGCTTTTGAAGTGGTGCAACTCTATCATATGGCAGCAACAAGTTTCCGACCCGTTTTACAATCCATTCCACATACGGTGTCAAAGCGAGTGATTCCTTCTTCCCTAAATGGGCTCCGTTATGCTTACGGATCTTCTTCCAAGCCACAATTATCCCCTTCAACTTTTCTGGATCCGACCCCTTCTCAAAATAGACTGTCTCCGCTATCAAGTGATCCGCCGGCTTGTCTTTCAACGTATACCCCAACTGACGCAAGGATACCACGGGATTGTAATTGATGCAACCTCTAGTACCAACCAAAGGAACATTGTCGAACTTACCGCACCCAACAATCACTTCAGAAACGTTAATTCGATACTTTTGCCACTGAATATCATAAGAAGTAAGTGACATAATCCTGTGTGTCCACTTGAGCGTATCCCTTGTCTTCACAAAAGGTCCTTTGTTGGGCAACAAAGAGAGGAACCAGATGAACAACAACTGAAGGCAACAAGTGATGGCACCACCACGTTTCTCATATCGGGAATGAACGGCATAATAAGTATCGGCCAACAATGTAGGAATAGGATTCTTTCCCATGAAGATGTGTACCGCGGCCGAGTCTACAAAATTGGGAACATTTGGGAACATCACAATCCCGTAAATAGCCACAGCAAGCAATGAATTGTATGCGTTCCAATTCTTTTTCTCAAATTCCTCTTTAGCTTTTCTCACCAAGAACTTCAAAGAGAACCCCGAGACACCTCCATTCGACTTCCAATTATCAGATACTTCTTTTATGCTCAAATAAAGAGCAGCAGCGATCAACTTGAAATTCACTTCTTTAGGAATGTCGATGAATGGCACTTCGTCTTTTACCTTGAGATTAAGAATGATAGAGTACTCTTCCAATGTCGGAGCCAATTGGTAATCCTGGAACGTAAAGCACCTCATTTCAGGATCATAGAATTGCATCAAAGTTTGCAAAGCAGGAGTATCAACCACGGTTTCCAACAAAGTCAAGATATTCCCATAATCATCCGTGAAACTCTTCAGGCAGAAAGCGGTCATCAACGAACTCAAACCCTCTAATGCGTTCAACGGCTCTCGGAAGAAGCTGTAGGTGTGCGTATGTCTCTTTGCTTCCTTGACAGTATCAATGGGAGTGTCCATCTTCAACTTGAATGAACTCCTGAATGTCCCTGAAAATATGACATGCAAATGCTTGTTATACACATATATTTTTTTTTTGCGTTTCTTTTGGAAATAAATATGCTATGATGCAAAGTGGTGGGGCTTGTTGCCGCCCACCAGGCATTCTGGACTGCCGGTAGCACACATAGTATAAAGCCAAAGGTTTGGCCTCAAATGGTATACCACACGGAACACGGAATATCAATCCACGGAACCAAAGCCCATAGTCAATAACACACTGGAATCGAACACAGATTACCACTCGAACAAGAACCATAGTACCCCACGAACAGGAACCAATAGTACACTCGAACAAGAACAGCGGTAACCCACGAACAAGAACAGCGGTAACCCACGAACAAGAACAGCGGTCACCAACAATGTACCTGTTAATATGATCATTGATTCCCGCCCCACTCACGGGTAAAATCTAGGCCAAGGTAAGGTCATGAAACGCAGTATACGGTCCGCCCGAAGGTAAGCATCATCACAGCGCGTAAGCGGGTGACGATAATACCTCCGTTTGAAACCACTACTCTGCTCGTGGTCACATAATCCATCCCGAGACGTACACCTCGAGACAAACCATGCTCCCACTCTATCCTAGGGTTCCTATGGTTCACACATAGCCTGGGTATTGGGCCTTTTACCTCTTGAAACACCCACCCAACAGACAGAGATCCAGACAGTCCAGAATATGATGCAGAAAAGTAAAAGCGCACATAGAATGCAATGCAAACAGGCAAATATGCAAAGCAATAAAACACCCAATGATAAACACACAAGCGCTAGGATCGACTCGCTGAGTCCGGACCAGCAACAGGTCAAGACGTCCCCAGCAGAGTCGCCAGCTGTCGCTACCCGCGAAAATTAACAGAGTCGCCACTAACATATTTATCCTGAAAAGGAAGGGAATGCCAGCAAACCACAAAACAAAACAACGGTCTCACGACCAGAGAAAAAGGGTAAGGGAGTCGGTTACGCGAGGGGAAGGTATTAGCACCCCTCGCGCCCATCGTACTCGATGGTATCCACGCTTATGTCTAAACCTATGGGTGTGTAAGCAAAATGCGCTAATCTGGACTAAAATGAATGCATAATGTAGGGAAAAGAAAGAGTTATGCTCGCACGGGCCCTACCCCGCTGCCTACGTATCCTTTTTGAGGAATCAGAGAAACCGTAGCTTGGCTAACTAATTTTGTTTGTTTTTGTGTTTTTTAGGTGAACGAGTTACATTCACACTCCGCTGCTCGACCTTTGGAGACTTATGCTTGGGAATGGAGCGGAAATAACAAGCTCTTAAGAAAAAAAAATCAAAGAGTGTGGTTTGTGTTTTAAAGAATGCATGAGGAAGACCTAAGCTAAGGGGAAAAGCTTGCTACCTAATGTTATCATACAAAGGGTGCAAATTTAAACTAAACTAGCAACCTGCGAGGGATAAGGGAAACAAACAAGAATATCACACAAACGAGCATCCGCTCGTAAAGCAAACAAAACCAACGGTGCTGACCGAATGGTAGAAAAGCGGTCCCGCCATAGCCAAGGGGAGCAGCTCAACCCAAGTCAACCAAGCATTAGACCTCGCGAAAATGATCGGGCCATAGACAAGAGGGCGGACCCCTCTCAGCAACCAATCCGTCACGGATCGTAAAGGAAAACGGTGTGTGCGTACACCAAGCATCAACGTCGAGCGACGCGAGCTATAGGAAAGGCGGGGGTCCGATTGCATGAACCCTTTACCTGACATACTCGATAACAAGATCTTTTGCACGTTTGGAAGCAAGCAACGCGAGGCGTGCGCCTACCAAACAGACTCGATGAGACTAGGCGGGGGTTGATTACGAACCCTTGACCGCATGCCTTCCATTAGGACTTAACGGAGTGCCATATAAGACTTATTACACCGTGACTCCCTGCCGCAAAGCACAAATATAAACACACCAACAAAAACAGAGCCTATTTCGAGGACTTGGCCAGATGCATGTCTAGGTCCTACTTCTCATGCTAAAGGATGATGCGAGAAAAGCGATTAAGTGCGAGAGAAATAAAATGAAACGGGATCAATACCAAACGGATGATGATCCGTAAACTAAAGAGAGGCGAAGCGAAGAAACTAGGAATCCCGCGAGCGAGCTAGCAAAGCAAAAGCAAATAGTCAGCACACCGATTAGCCATAAAGCGCACAAACGTCGACTCACATGTCGAGCATGATCAAGATACACCTGCAAGAGGAACAAGCAAACCAAACAAGCAGATATAAAGTAAAAGGATCGTGTCTCCAAGTCGAGAACACAATACAAGTGATATAGAATCGTATCCCGCAAGTGAAGTGGAACACTCGAGTGATATGCGTCGATCGGTAACCATCCAAAAGCCTTGCATACTAGCACACAAGTTAGAGATAACAAACATCGCAATCGGAATTGCGTTATTGCATTATAAGCTAAAAGAAAATGAACAATTAACGCACACATAAAAAGGACAACAAATGTCAAGAGGAAAACGCACATGAATAACCTACAATCAATCAATATCAATCATTTCATGAGGTAGTACGTTTCACAAGCTTTCCAACGATATAAAGAACATGCAAATCGGAGTTATGAGTAAAGAGATACGAAAGTTTGAAGTTAGAAAATAAAACACAAAAATAACACACAGGAACCGGTTCCCACCTAGGGACAACCCGATTCCTGGTACAAAATACCAGAGAGGCGACATTTTGGAAAACTGGGAACCGGTTCCCACCTAGGGACAACCCGGTTCCTGGTACAGAAACACAGAGAATGGCCAAATTAGCACACTGGGAACCGGTTCCCACCTAGGGACAACCTGGTTCCCCATACAAAAAACCAGAGAGTCAAAAATTCATGAAGCTGGGAACCGGTTCCCACCTAGGGACAACCCGGTTCCTGGTACAAAAACACAGAGAATTGCCATTTTGGATTGAGTGGGAACCGGTTCCCGCCTGGGACAACCCGGTTCCTGGCGTATAAAAACATAATTTTGCACACTTTTGAAACCTTGGAGCCGTTCGCACTCAATCCAAAAACGTACCAATTCGAGATTAACCACAAACAAACATCAAATATCATGGTATACATGCATTCACACATCAAACGATCTACATGTCAACAATTATGCCAAGTGCGACGCGTCAAACAAAGCAAATATCAATCGAGAATATGGCACATGCATTTATACGAACACGTTGAGTACATCGCAAGCAACACAAATTATCAACAACAATTATACACACAAAATCACCAACAAATCACATATTCAACCACGAGTAACATAATTCATCATCAACGGATATCAATTACATGCAGTGAACATCAATTCTAAACATAATCCACATGAACACGATCAATTCGAGCAAAAAATACGCAAATTCACCGATCAATCATCATCAATCATCCATTAATCAAGAACAAGAGGTAGATCTAGATTTGAATTCACATATAATCAACAATTAAGCACTTAATTAAAGGTTCAAGGCTTACCGGATGAAGATCCAAACCGAAGCACGAACACGATCACGATACGAACGCGAACACGACACGAACTCGAAAACGAAATCCGGAATGAGGGAGAGAGAGAGGCGCGCCACTCTATGTGGAGAGAGGAAGAGAAATTCGAACTTTGATTCTTTGATTCTTCAATCCATGTTCTTAATCTTGATGGAAATTGATGAATCTTGATGAAAGTTTTATGTAATTTGTGGTTTTGATTCAAGAGAATTGAGAGAGAATTGAGAGAATGCGTTTGTGAAGAATTGGCGAATTGAAATTATGAGGGTTTTTTTTCGATTTGTGAAGAGCAAAATGTTTATATAGCGTCAACGCGAAATGTCCAAATTGCCCTCGGTGCGTCTTACTTTAGCTCGTTTTTAAGGAAACTCGGTTCGGCTCTAAATTACGGAACGAGACCAATGCCACTGTGAAGATGACCAAATTCGTGACTCATCGCCGCGAGAATCGTCTCAATCCGATAAGCGGTGAAGAAAATACGCCTGTTTGAATGACGAGAAACGCCGATTCATCTGGTGCGACTGTGCAGAATTTTGTGAGTACCGCTCAAAGAACTCGATGAAACTCTATCTTCGGCTCAAAATCTGAACAAGCATGTGTGACGAAGAAACGAAGCTAACGAAATTTCTGAGAAAATACCGCCGGAATGGACTTCATACGATAAAAATCGAAGAAGTTACGAATTTTCAAACTCGGCGCGACATACTCGAAAACACACTTTTTACCGAAACAACGCGACGATCCTTAAAATTCTGGGAATTTTCCATGCATAATTGGCCTTCGGTCTGAACATACGAAATCTTGGTAATGATGGTACGGAGCTCCAGTTAAATTTTCAAGTGAATCCGACAAGCGGATTAGGAGATATGAATTTTCCGAGGTCCGAAACCTTACATTCAGCATTGTTTTTCATTACGAAACCTCAAGTAATTTGCAAATCTGGCAACCTTCCTCAAAGAATTGGCTTCCGAGTCGAACACGAAAGTTGTAGATATCGTCAAAACAGTCAGGACAACGCGGGAACTTAGCTCATATCACCTTCCAAGTATGACTTGCGAATTTTCTCGTATTTCCACTGTTTAAACCATTTTTCACGCCTTTCTTCTTAAACCCATGAAAACTCTTTATTATTTTTCTTCAATTTTGAATGACGAAATAAACGTCATTATTAACTTATAGAACAGGAAAGAGGGCAAATTTTGGGGTGCAACAACAACGAAATACCCAAGTTGTTGAACTGTATTCTTTCAAATAAAACTCTGCTGATGATGTACAGGCATTGTTTCAATTCCCAAACACTGGAGAAATAAGGAAGTTAATCCCTTGTCAACCCCTCTGAGCCTTCGAAGTTGGTGTTTCTTTCTGTACGAAAAAACCCGCATTCTTAACCTGGGGCAGGGTAGTTCTCAGTTAATTTGGATGTGCATTCTATTTCAAGAGAATCATTCAGTACAACTTTTAACAAAGGTTTCAATCACAAGCGTTCCTCCGCATACATCAAAGAAGTGTTAGAGATGTCAATCAAAAGCTGACGATGGTTATTCTTAATCATTAAGCAAGGCAGTCACTATCTTTCAAAAAAAAGAGTATCAAAAAAATATATACAAAGAAAAGCCTGCTAAGTCAAAACCAAAAACGACTTAGGCAAGAATCAAGGCATCCCGCTGACTGTAAGTTCAAAAATAAACAGTTCAGGCAAAATTTAGGGATATTAAAAGAAAAAGATGAAAAAAGAGAAGTCAATAAATTCCTCAAGCAACAAAATGTTGTGACAACAAAAAGGAAGAAGTGACTGCAATCTCAAAAGTTCTCTTTACTTGTGAGCTATCATCATTACAAAGGTGCAATTCCAGAAGCCTCTTGGAACCTGAATGCATGAGTTAAATTAACTGAGTTTAGGACCAATTTTCAAAAAAAAATAGAGAGGGAAGCTTGACATCATTTTGGCACCAATTTTCTTTGATCATTTTTGTCATTTTACCAATTTTCCACCTCACTAAAATTAATTCCCTTCATTAAACCTTTTTTAACCCCATTTTACCATTTTTACCATTTAAATACCATTTAAACACCAATTAAACATAAGCTAATTACCAAATGCAAAAAGACCAAACTACCGCTACTCTTGCTCCAATTCTATAAATAGAGACCTCTACTCTCTCATTTCTCAAGCTTTGATAGCCAAAAAAGTTCTTGCAAATTCATTTCTCAAGCTTTGAGAGCCAAAAAAAGCCCTTGCAATTTCTCTCCTCATCCCTACCATATTCACCAAAGCTCTTTGTTCTTTCATAAAGTTTGTGAGTCACACCTTGAACCTCACAAACTTTGAGCTAAGCCACCTTTCATTTCACTCTTTTTCTTCAATTGTTGAGAGATCAAGATTTGTGTTGGTGATTCTTGAAGTAGATCTAAGTTTGTTCAAGATTTGGTAATTTTCTTCATCTTTATTCATCCATCATAATGTGATTCTTTTGTGCTTGTGTGTAATGCATCTTAGATGCTACATTGATGATATTTGCTGATTTTGTGATGGAAAATTCGTGCTCCAATTGATATGTGATCATAAGGTGTTTGTATATTTGTTCAAATCAAGTTTCATGCCTTTAAATGATGTTTTTCTGAAATTTACACTGATGAAATCGATTTCCTTAAGGCTGAAATCGATTTCATGCTGTACGTAACTTGTTTTTTTTGAAAACTGCACTATGGAAATCGATTTCCCCCTGCATGAAATCGATTTCCTGCTGGCATAATGTATTTTTTTGCCTTTTTTATGCTTGTTTTGGTTTCCTTCTTCCTCCACTTCATTAATATCATTGGATCTAGGATGTTGATAGGTTTGAAATGACCAAATCCATAATATTAGATGAATAATATTAATGATAGTGTGAGTTGATTATCTTTTATGTTTTTTATCTTCTTCTTCTCCTTTTTTTCTTTTGATCGATGAAAGTCTTAATACTTTGAGAATTCTTATGGATTCTTAGTAAAGACTAGATTGTTACCTATTTTCTTTTCGTGCGGTATTGCTTTCGGAGAATGATCTACATATCATTTCTCTTGCATGCATTAGCACATAAAGTTTTGACCGGCCTCGTTGTAGGGTGATTTCTACATAAATCACTTGGCGATCTGCTTAACATAGCGCAATATTTCGTGTCCCGAATCAAAAAAATATCAAATATGGAAGAGAATTGTATGCGGTTGATTTATGACTTATGGAGGTTTATCGTGTAGTCGCTATGATTTTATCAAGCTTCTGATAAAGTTCCATTGAATTTAAATCCGAGAACATCTTTCACTCACCATCGATCTTTCTTACTAACTTTGATAACATACTTGACAAGTTTCAAGATGGTTATCTTTAACATCTAACAACTAACTTTAATTTCCGCACTTTATTATACCACTCTTTATATTTCTCGCTTTATTGCTTTATTTTATCATTTCATCATATTTACATTCCGCTATTTTTCCTTTGTCCATTTGGACATATGTTTATGTTTCCGCTATTTTCTCTTTGTCCACTTGGACCATACTTTACTTTTATGCTAAAACACTAATAATCAACCAAAATCTAAAAAACACATAAGGCTCTCTTTTGGACTATTGGTTACTATCCCTAGCATTTTGGGAGATTCGGACTTATGGACTTAGTGCCTCTGGACCCTTATTCTGTTGTTACTCTGCTGTTATTCTGTCTGTCTGGCATTGGATTGTTGTCTGTTTGTGTGTGCAGGTATTTCGTTGAAAGCCCTTGATGGTTAATTCCAAGGCATTGATATAAGGATATTACCCGAAAACAGCCGTTACTCTGCCCGATTTTCGTCAGAATTTTAATGCGCTTAATGCAAAGTGGTGCTAAGATAATAAGTTCATCTCGATCCCCAAGTGATAATGTGTTGGTTTGGTATTGATAAGTCCAAAGGATGGGAAATCTACCTTGACTCATAATGTCAAGTGTTGGCTTCTTTTTCGGTTAGATCGTTTCTTTCCTTAGCTTTTATTTTACGCAATAGGATAGCCTCTTCATCTCCTCCCATTCTTAAATTTTCAAAATTTTCTCCCTTTTTCAAAAACCTTCTTATGTTTTCAAACCTTTTCAAAACCTTTTTCTTAAAAAATATCTTTCGCCCTTAGTGGCCTTTTCCTCTTTTCTTCAAAAGTTTAGACACTATTAATTGTCGAAACGAGTGGTTATACCCCACGATTTTGAAATTGATTGATATAATGAGATCTTTTCCACGTGAGAGAGCTAGTGGCATACGCGTTGATTTTACCTGAGTTGGAGCCCTTCTTTCATTTGCGATGCAAAGAACTCATTTGTTCTCATGCTCAAGATCAATGGCTGAGTATTTCTCTCCGACGACGATAAAGTGTTTATTCGTTTTTAAAACGTTTTTCCCTTTAAGCGGAACTACATTAGCTCTGACTTCTCTATTGCACCGAGGAGGTATGTAGGCACAAGGCTTAACGTCTTGCCGAGCTTATTTTAAAAATAAACAAACCTTTCTTTTTCGCACACAATATCTTTTAATAAACACAGATTTTCAAAAAGGTTCCTGTGGAGTACCACAGATATGAGGGGTGCTTAAAACCTTCCCCTTGTATAATCAACACCCGTACCTAAGATCTCTTTCTTGTTTTAAAAAAACAAACTTTGGGTTTTTTCGTTCTTTTCCCTTTTCCTTTGGAAAAAATAAAGCGCGGTGGCGATTTCAAACGAAATATTGATTCGAGTCAATCTCATGGCTTCGATATCAGATTTTCCCCGCTACACTCAGGTAGACCCACATCACTTATAGCCCAAGCAGAGCATCATTATGAGAAAAAAGAGATCGCGTCTGATATCTTTGAACTTACCCAAATTCCCAAAATATACCTACCACCCCTCCTAGTTGACATAGAGGAAACAATCGTGTTTGCAAGATTCAAAGAACAAATGCAGAAACCGATAGGAAGAAAAAATAAATTCAAAACACCAAGAAACCCTAAAAATGATGAAGAGGAGAAGAAAGCGAATAGCTCAGATGCCACGCGGTCATTCCCCACTATCAATGCATGAGATTTTCCCATGACTGATAGAATGATACTCTATAATCCTTAGTGTAATCATGTGAATGACTAACGAGGATAGAGGGCACGTGTCATTTATTCATAACTCCTAAAAGCACCATATACTAATATTGTCCTAAAACCGCCTTTTCTCGAGAATGCTGGCATCTCATCAGGCTTTCATGATGACTTTATGGATGCGTAAGGGCCAGTACTTCAAAACTCTTGCCTTTCTTGATAGAAGACAATTGTTTGGGTGCAATGTTATGGGCCAACCGCAGAGGGCCAATAGAGTATAAAGACCAATACCCGTAGAAAGCAAAGCATAGCGAAAATGGATGGATGCAATGATAAGATTTCTCACGCTATCTAATCTAAGAACACATTCTACACATCAAATCTATCTTATGTTCATCTGCACTTCATGCACAATATCGTATTTCAGTTGCTAACAATCTGTCCCATTTATAAAAAAATAACGCACCAATTCAAGGTATGATTTTAACTCTCCATTTGAATATCACTATTCTTTTTCATCACTAACTTAAACTTTAGAGTGTTAACATTGCATATTAGCCTCACTCACCACATCGAAACTCATCTCCACCACGTCGCAATAGGCCAATTATATCTCTTTGATCATCATTTTGCTCTCAAATAGAGCTGAACAATCGGTCGGTTCAGATCGATTTTGGACCCAAAACTTAAATGTGGTGTAAACCGCAGTTTCATTTTTAAGTCCCAATTCTGACCGATAAAATTTCGATTTTTGGCGGATTCGGTGAATTCGACTTGACAAATAAATCGGGTCGATTTTGTCGATGAAATATTTATTAAATAAATTTATAAAATTGGCTCATCAATTATAAAATTCATAGACATTTAACTTTTAATATCTTTTTAGAAAACTACCAAAATTTGAGAATAAGCTAAGGAAAAAGTATTTTTTATTATTGAAAAAATTATTATTATGTGATAATATTTCAAATATCATTTGACATTAATTTGACCATTATCATATTTTAAAACACAAACTAAATAATATTCAAAATTTCATATTGCATATGTAGTCTTGTGATTACCCAATGACACAATTAAATTATAAAAGTGATAATAATCTTATAATATTATGAACCCCATTTTTATACTGAGTGAATCATATGATAGTAAAAATAAATAAAATAAATATTAATTAGGTTCGGTCGATTTAGATTTTCATCGGGTCCAAAATAATCATTCGAGTCCGACCAAAACAATATAATACTATTCAAATTAAGCAATTGAATAAATCCGACACTGACCCGACCCAATTCATTTGCATAAAAAAGATAATAAATCAGTCAATTAAAATTGGACGGTTCAAATTTATCCACCTCTACCCAATAGATATACCCCACGTGAAAAAGACAATTTTATTTAAAACCAATAGATATAACCCACGTGAAAAAGACAAACAATTTTATTTAAGACCAGACATATCAAAATAATTGGCACAAAAATAGTACAGTCCTTATCTTTTCCTTTTCCATCGTTTAGAACGAGCTACGTTTACCTTTTCTACTGCAGTACACACTCTCCAATGTTAAGAGTTTCCACCTAACATTTTTTTGTATTTATTGTTTTGATTTATTGAGTGTATATTTTTTCTTTTGTTGGATTTGAAATATACATATGCCTTCCTTCAAATTTCAAGATATACTCTTATGAAAGTGTAACTTGTATCGCAAATATTCAAGGCATGATAGAGTTAATGCAATTCACAAACACTAATGATACATGAGTTATTAGATAAGCAATGCTACTTTGAAACCATTTTCTACACCAAAGGCTGGTTATCATATTTATACGGTCAGCCATGTTTTTAATAAAATAATATTATTTTTTAAAAATAATTTGAAAGAATTTTTAAATTTTATTTTATAATACAAATATAACGTTGTGTCATTAATTAACTTTACAGTTGTATTAATTACAAATATATATCGTTAACCAATTATTTTATTTATAATTTATTAATTTATAAAATGCATAATATTAAATTAATAGTATTAATAACCATGTTCGGAAACTAAATTATAAATATATTAATTAATTTTTACATTTAAATAATCAACTTTATTTTATTATTTAAGATTTTTTTTTATGTTTGAGAACTCATTATCTAAGTTATGAACTGTATTAACCAACTTCATATATAAGATTAACCAAAATTAATTTACCATGTAAGCAGTGGTGAAGCCAGACCAAATTTTTTGGAAGGAGCGTTAGATAAAGTAAAACTAAAAATTATAAATAAATATAAAAAGTATAATTTACCAAACATTTAAATTCTATTCAAATTTAATAAAATATTAACAAAACATCAATATATATTCGCATCAAATTTAATAAAATATTAACAAAACATAACTATATATTCGCAAGAATCGTGACAACAACATTAACTTTTTTTTGTTTATTATAATGCAATTCATTAAGATAACAATTCTCAAGAATAAAAATGCATAATTTCAACACTAAAATAAAAATTTTAAAATTATAAAATATATAATTGTAATATTCATATAAAATTTTGAAATTAAAACTACGTCAAAATGAAATAAGGTTATTAAACAAAGAGGGTAAGTCAAAGATAAAATATAGACTAGTTTGTGACACTATTAAAATATTGACACTTCTTTGGAGGAAATAAATTTTGTCTTAAATTATATTAAATTTTCAGATGGAATTAATCATATAGAGATTTTGGGGCGAATTTGAGACTTATTATATAATTATTGTCTATTTTACTATAGTTTTGAAATTTTATTCAAAGTTCATGCAATATATTGAAATGGGTTTGAGACAAATTTCAATTATAGAAACCTTTAAGATAGATTTTAGAAAAAATACATAATTGTTAATTTTTCTTTTTGAAAATTCTATCTCAAATTAGTGTTTTAGACGGAATTTCATTATGTATATAGACCTTAAGATGAATTTTAGACATAACGCAAAATTGTTATTTATTTTACTATTTTTTATATGTCGTCTCAAATCTGTGTAAAATATTTAGGCGAATTTGAAACAAAATTACGAAGAGTCTTTAAAATGATAATTCACAAAATAATTTTTGTCAAATATTTAAACGAATTTTAATTTTATATGCAATCATTGATATGGATTTTAACCATAATACACAATTATTAGTATTATTTGTAATCATTTAGCTTATAGAAAATAATATCAAATAATTAAAAATATTAATAATAAATTAAATAATTAATTCTGTAATAATTAAGTGATGATAATAGTTAGTTTTGAAAAAAAATTAAATAACTAGGTTTAAAAAAAAAAAACCCAAAAACCACATTTTGAGAAAATTTACCAAAGTGTCTAGGTTTGACAGCACACCCTGTAGTATGCGCCAAACCAAATGGCGTCTATGTTCAAAATTTATGTGAATCCGCCATTTCAAATGGCGCCTATGTACAACCCATATTAGGTTAGCCATTTAAAATGACGCCTATGTACAAGTGTTTACACATAGGATCCATTTGAAATGGCTCCTATGTGTTAGGGCTTTCTTTTGAAAAAAATACCCCATTCCCTTTCATTTCGCACACAGTTTTCAGTTCCGTTCATCAATTTTCTTTCTGATTTTTCTCACTGTCGTTAACCCTAATTATTAATATTTTTCCATTTAATAAAGTAAAGTTCATTGCTTCAAAATATTTTACAAAGTTGTTACACAATAATTGTTCCAGGGCATACAATTAAACATGTGTTGAGGTTGTTCCACAACTAGGACTTTTTTTATTGTGCCCTAGCTGACGGCAAATGCTACACTTTCTTTCTATTTTGTCACGAACATCCATTTCGGTTCGAATAGGAGTACTATTGGGGCGACCCTTTTTCTTTCGTCGCATCATATCATTATGCCAAACTACTTCCCCATCATACTCAGGCCAGTAATCCTCCTTCGCTACCACTAGAAATGCGACATTGTATACCTCGAGCGAGGTGTGAGTCTTGTAAATTGGAGATAGTAGTGACAATGCTTCTCGGTGCACATATGCACATGCTTCCAGAACATGTGAGCAAGGCATACAAAATGCTTGAAACTTTCCACAGTCGCACCAATGATCATCTAGTAGAACCCTATACTATTGTCTCGGTAATCCTTCATTGTGGTCAAATGTTTCTCTAACACTGAATATGCGGTTGAATCGATCGAAAGTAGTAAACATGATGATTGTTGGCCTTTGTTGATTGTTCTTTCAAAAATTTCATGCAACTCTCGCTAAATAGTTATCCCGATTCTCTAATAGCATTCCACCTCTGACCTCTTGTTGAGAATAGCAAAACCATCCTAAAGTAGGTTTCTTCCACCAGTACAGTAATAGGAAGATTTCAAATGCCTTTAAAGACACCATTCATGGATTCCACAAGATTTCTTGTCATGTGGCCCCATCGTACGCCGTTGTCATACGCCCTAGTCCATTTCTCCCTTGCAAGGTTATCAATCCAGCTTCCCGCATCCGGATTTGAAAATACAATTTCACTCCGATAATGTTGGAATGTGGGTTGAGTTAACGTATATCCTGCATTGACTAGTGTGTTTTGGAGGTGCCTATCCTTAATCTCCCGCATGAAATTCTGGGCAATATGTCGAATACAGTATACATGTATTGATGACAGATGTTGCCATCCGTTAGTCGGATTGTTGTAAGCAATTTCAATGGAAGCATGCCTATCAGAGATTAAACAAAGATCAGGTTGAGGAGCAACATATTTTCGGAGATTCCTTAGAAAGAAACTCCAACTCGCGGCAGTTTCACCTTCCATTATTGTGAATGCTACTGGAAATATATTGTTGTTTCCATCTTGTGCAATAACCATCAACATGGTTCCTTTTTATCTACCGTATAACCAAGTTCCATCGATTTGCAGTATCGGTTTACAATATGCAAACCCTCGTATGCAAGGTTGGAAAGCCCAGAAAAAGGCGATGGAATATTCCATTTCCTTGGACACAGGTTCCATTCGGGGCATGTGCTGGCAATGCCTCTAGAATAGAAATGGTGCCAGGAGCATATGTTTGAAGCGCAATTAGGTAACATGGAATATTTTTGTATGACTCCTCCCAATTGCCATACATAATTTCAATGGCCTTTGTTTTTGCTATCCAAGCCTTTCTGTAGGATGAAGTATAGTTGTATGTTGTAACGATATGCGAGATTATCGTTTTCACCTTCAAAAACGGGTCACAGTTGATAAGAGGCAAGATCTCCTGACAGATAAGATCATAACTAAGCTTCGTATGATATTGGGACATATTGGAGTTGACACATGTGTGTTGTTGTGAAATCGACCCTATGACCCAAGCATCATTTATCTTCCTATACGAAGCACACAGTCTGAATGCACAATCAGGGTTTTTACAAATGATTATATACCTTTCTAGGTTTGTGCGATCTACTTTAAAATTAACATTATGTGTTATGTGCCATTTTTTAGTAGTTCTCAGACATGCCTCCTTAGAAGGAAACTTATCTCCGGTCTTTAAAACTTCATCACTTTGTAAGTACAGGTTGAAGAAGATATCAGATGAAGGTTCATCACCTTGTAAGTTCAAGTTGCGCATATGTGCTGGAGGTTCGTACACATGACCTGGAGGCACCGATATGTCCTGCTCGTCTTCAGATTCCTCATTGACCATGTCATCTACTTCAATTTCCTGTTCATCTTCTTCTTCGTCTATGACATCCACTTCTGCTTGCTCGTCGACGAGTGGGTCGATAACTTGTGACTGAACAATATGTGATTGTTGTGTATCGAAATGTATGGTAACATACAGCTCGATGGCTTCGTACCCAAAATATTCGTGATTAGCAAACATATTCTGGAGGTCTTCTTCATTTTGAACCTTAACCTGGTAAAACTTAAACGGGTTGTTGTCACGAAAAAAGGATATTGGTAGAAAATTTGTGCAATATGACCCATTGCAATCTTCGCCTCTAATCTCTTATGGAAGTATGAAAATTTGGCTTTTCTGCTTAATGAAAATGTAACAACTTCAGTATTTCTCATCAGAAAACCCGTTGTTTCACATATGTATGTCTCACTATTTAGATGGGCATTGACTATGTATTGGGGTGGGGATGCCATTGTTTTGGATAAGTGTTTTCCCGTGTGTGTTGGATTGTAAAGACATATTGGGCTTCTTAAGTAGCCAAAAAATAATACTATTGCGTATTGTTTATCAACACGCTTGCCTAAAAATAGTACTGTTGAATTACTATTTATCAACACGCCTACTTTGAAAAAAGTGTGATCAATTTAAGCACACTGATTAATGTTTGTTGAATTATTGTATATCAACACGCCTTGTTAGAACGATGGATGCCAGAAACTCACGCGTTTCATCTTTCAACCGGCGAATGCACAATAACCCTGGAAGATGTATACATGTTGTTGGGCCTTCCGGCAGCGAGTAAGGTCGTTAATAGGGTTGTCCAGCAAGCCAATGCCCTTTGCGAGCAAGCATTGGCCATTGATTTGATAGAAGGTGATGAAGGTGCTAGGGGCTAGGGTATCAACCAAAAGGCCCATAAGGAATATTTTAAAGCGTTTCATTTAAACGAAAATTCGTCTGATACAAATGAAACTGATGAAAACTACGTGTTATTTCCAGAAAGTACTGGAAACACGATTAACTTTATGTAATTACGTTTGCTTCTTGACATTGATAAAGTTGGTCAATATAGTTGGGGGTCTGTTGTCATGACTATGTTGTATCAATCCCTATGTAAGAATAAGAAGGATTTTTGCACGTTCTATGGATGCGCTCTCTTGGTCCAAATGTGGGGGTGGTGGAGAATGTCTATACTGGCCCCCGCAAACAATGGCGAATACATGTTCCCCTACGCAACAAAGTAAGTATTTGAATCTTATTTTAATTCAAATAAAATCATTAGGGTTTACTTCAACTAACAAATATATACTGCGTTTCAGATTTTGCGTAAAAGGAATGAACTACAACGTGAATCCGAGGGGAAATATCGTGATTTACCGCCAGCTTCTTGATCACTTACGACCGGAGGATGTATTATCTCTAATCTCTTCATCTTTCATGTTTTTTTTAATTATATGACCAATTTAATTATTAAGTTTTGTACATGCAGTTTATTTGGAGTCCATATTTGGAACTCAATCATGAACCTAACGCTGAAGATGCCGCTATTTGGACAGCAAAGACGACCATCCTTAGGTATAACATCGTCGAGATGCATCATAGTGATTGAGTCAAACTCCAGTTCGGGATGCATCAAGGTATCTCTGATCCTCCAACTGATTTGGGAGAGTGGCACCTGAAACGAATCAATCATCAATGGAGTGTACAAACTTGGAAGGAATTCACTCTGGAATGGCGCCGGATATGGAAAAATTATAGCGACCATGTCCTCAACTTCCCTGTTAGTGATACTGAAATGAAGCCATCAAGATAATATATGAGTTGGTAAAGAACTGTTACCAACCCCGATTTATTTGTGCCAGACCCTTTCTACTTAATAGACCCCCGCCAACAAAACTACATCCTCCCACAACAAGAACAACAACAACAACAATAATACCTAGAACAAACCCAATACCAGTACAACTCCCAACAACACAACTACCAACAGAACAACCCATTCCAAACTCAGTCTCAACCAATTACCAACAGCAAGACCAATACCAACAATACAACCCGTTTCAAACACAGTTGTCATACCCTAATTTTTGACCCCCCTGAGATGGCATGTCTTCAGGATTTTTCATCAGGTCAAGACAAGTTCCCAGAGCAGTTACTTCTCCATCTGGTATCTAATCGAGGATGCTCAAAGACAAGAAAGCTCAGGCAAAGGATCAATCAATACAAGGATTAGTCCCTAATACAATCATGGGGCTCAAGGACTTCATTTTTCTCATCTATGATTGATTAGACATCCAGTCATCTGAGTACAGGTTTACTCAGGTCACCAGACTAGGGTTTTTGAGCCTATCAAGGACTGAAATCAGGGATCACATTTGGGAAACCCTAAAAAACCTCAGGGGATCATTCAAAGACATCAATCATCTTCAAATATCTCATATTACAAGATCCACTGGACATCACACTTCAATTCAAAGTCTACAGTCATTATTTTCACATGGTCGACAAATTAGGGTTTTGACCTAATTCACCAAGATAGTGGACTTTTAATCAGGGGCATGAATCCAAAACTCAAGACATGATTCAAAAATCTCTACTACCTCAATATAATCCATTTACATCATTCATTTGAGGAGAATATCTTGTTTCTACACAAAAGCCCAGAAATTCACTTTGTCAGGGAAAAGTCAACTGTGAAGGATCATCATTGACTTTTAAGGTTTTTGGTCAAAAAATGACTTTCAAAGATCAATATCATCAATATATGGATGTCAAAGTCATTTGACCAAAGAAATTCAAATAAATTCATCAAGGAGCAAAAAGTCGGGAATTAGGGTTTTTGAGGGCATGGTGAGAACTCAAAATTTCACCTACACAACTCAAAAAACTTCCAACATGAAAGTTGTAGATCTTGCAAAATAAAACAACATCTTACAAAGGAATTTTTTTCAAAAGATCAACCATTTATGAAGTTTTGGAAATTTTGAAGTTTAGGTCATAAACACTTAGAAATTTTTCTAAGTGTTTTAACCTAGTTTTCATCCAACTTTGGGCTCATTTTTCACAAATTTCCCAAATGATTCTGAAGAAGACATAAACTAATGATTTGAAGTAGATGTTTAGGGCTTTCCAAATTGTGTTCAACCTTCTCCAAATTCAATTTGAGCTAGGAGTTATGCTTGTTCAAAGTTGGCCTCATGAAGTAAAATTATAGGTCATGTGCAAATTGGAACTTTGCAATTTTGTGCATTTTTGCTTCATGAATGGATGCTACACGACCCATAACACATCTGAAACCATGCCATGCATTCATTTTCACCATGCCATGATAATTGAGGAAGATTCCTAAAACAAGAACATGTGATTATGTAATGATTACATTTGTGAATTTATGGCAAATTGATGAATCACCCAAGGAATCTTCTCACCAGCCAATTAGAGCTCACTTTGCATCTGAAATGTCCCCTAAGATCAGATAGAATCAAGGGATGGGGGAGCTGGCTCGAAAATGCAATGATCACACTTGGATATTCTTTGAAATTTCTTCATGGCTAAGAAACCAAACTTGCTTCATTAAGCAAGCTCACACTCTCACTCAGTACTGAACCAATTGCCTATAAATAGAGGCCTCATTCTCATTCAAAAAACACACCAAAGCAACCATATTCCTTGCTTTCTCTTTCTCTTCTCATGTTCATTGTTTTTCAAAGTTCTTTGGCAAGAAGAATCGATTTCTTCAAACCAGAGCTCATCTTTGGGAAGTGAACATTCTAACATCTCAAGGGAGGTCATTTGAGGTGATCCAAGCACCTGGATCACTTCTGTAAGTGGAGGAACACCATTGTTGCTCTCACTTTGGAGCATTTGCAGTTGGAGGTCCATGGAGTAATTCAGGAGGTTCCGAGCCAAGCCAATCATCCAGGCACACTCCTCAGGTCATAGTGAAGCTAACCAGATGGCTGCAGCTCACCTGTAACTCAGGATTCGACAACCTCCATGTCCACTTGAAGCTCAAATCGAGGGAGGTCCATAGAACAATTCAGAAGGATTCAGGCTACAATAAGCATCCAGTTAGCATCATTGAGTCTCAGGGAAGCTATTGAGATCATTCATTCAAGCCCAGGTGGTCTCTATCATCCTCACGACCTCCATTTTCAGAGGTAAGTTTCTGAACCTCACTTCTCTAATTTAAGTACTCTTTGTGAAATAGCTCGATTCTATCTTGTTCAGCATCATCAGAGGATTGAAAACCCTCTATCATCATCCATTTATCTTTCAGTATAGTCATTTAATTTGATTTTGAAATTTTAGGGTTCTTCACGATTTCTGGTAAATTAGTTAGATGTAGTTAATATTAATTCATGTTAGTTACATATTTAGAATCGTGAGTGAATTTAGAGCAAGTTTCATGTTTACATCATTGCAAATGGTTGAGAGTTGAGAGAGTTCAGAAATTTGAATTGATGGAGCTTGAGGTTGAAGACGAAGATGGAGGATGGCGCCATTTTTCAAATCTCTGAGCGAAGTTTGTTTTATTTTTAATGATATGCGTTTCCTTAACGAATGAATAACTTGCCCTAGTGGCCACACATGCGCTCTTAGTCTCCTCATGCCCAAGGTCTGGGGTTCGAATCCCCCTCGCCTCAGACCTTTTGATTTTATTTTCTTTTTTCCACTCTATGCACTAGACAACACACATATTGCAATGAAATGCCCTCTATAACACCATGCGCGCGTTGGCTGGTTGGTGTGTGTTTTGATTGTTGGCTTCAAGGGCGTGGGTTCAAACCATGGTGAGGCCAAAATATTATTTTTTATCACTTTTCCTTTTTATTTTCTTCACAACTTCACATAATTAATTCACTTATCAAATTAAATCATTTTCACTCCATTTTTCACACACTTTTTATTTAACATATCTATTTTGTGAATAATCAAAAAAATCATAAAAATATTATTTATTTCATGTATTTTTATTAGGTTTAAAATAGTATGTTTTAGGTGTTTTCTTAAATACTTTAATACATATTTTCACTTTGTTTTAACCTAAATCATTTTGTAAATAAAGTTTATGATAAAACCCTAATTGTTTAGGTCTTAATTAAGTAAAAAATCTTTATTTTTACTTTAATTAAGTTGACTTTTGTCAATTCTCAAAACTGTTTTCAATCTCTGATTAAATCAAATGATTAAGGTTTTCAAACAACAAAACCTTGTATCATTCCAAATCATTTTCAAATTGCTTTTACACCAGTACTGTAAAGTACTGGGCCTCTAATAGAGTGTAAGTCCCAAACACCTTCTCTTCTTAGCTTGTTTTCAAAACTGTATTTTCAAAATCTTCTTTCTGTTTTCAAAACATTCTTCTGGTATTTGAAGGGCATTATTCCCGGTGAAACTCTTCAGATACCTATGTGACCTTTGTCCATCTTCACTTCTTCTGTTTTCAAAAACCCTTAACTGTTTATCATATATATATTCAACTGTTATCCACCAAATACTGTTGAGACTCTGTACATACTTCTTCAAAGGCCTCCACTCCATCCAGGTTAGGCTTTACAAGCTTTCAATTTACAGTCTTTATTTAAATTACTGTCAAATATAAACTGTGCATATATTAGTTTAGAACTACGTTTGAGTGTAAAACCTTAGGACAGTTAAACTATATATATTATAGGAATATGGCCTAGGATTGAGAATGTCTTCCCGGTGAAGGCTCTTTCCTAATTAGAGATCTGTAGTTCAAACCCCCAAGATGAATTATTCCCGGTGAAACATCTTGGCAAAAACCTTAGAATCCAAAAATAATAGGATACATCCACCCAAAGAGGAATTATTCCCGGTGAAACCTCTTACCCATTTGCTTAGAGCCAAAATAAGTTCAAAACTACATAGCTTTCTCTTGTGCTATAACAAGGACCCTCGATTAGCCTCCTCTTGGGCTTTGTACAAGGACCCACAGGCTTCTTAAAAGCATTTCCAGCTTCCTCTTGAGCTTGTATACAAGGACCCATCAGGTTTCTTATAAACATAGGAACAGGTCTTTAGTCACCTTTTAGCCTACCCTGGTGAGTTTCTTCCAATTTAAACCAGACTTTAAACAAGCTAAGTTTGTCTCAATTCTACATTGAGTACATTTTTGGAATGAGAGACATGGACAGTCTCTGTCACCCTTATCTTCATCAATCTTCCTTAGCAGAGTCTAGGATCCATGTTTTGGGTCATCCTCAGCATTGAGTCAGCCTTCATCTTGGGCTTTAAACAAGAAGTCTCCATTAGATAATCTTTCTGCCATTCATTTTAACATAAAAAACCCCTGGAAAGGGTTAGCCTCCAAAGTCAATTAAAATCAACCTCCATTTCAAAAAAATCCCTGGAAAGGGTTAGCTTCCACACATTCTATCATTTTCAATAAAAACCCCTGGAAAGGGTTAGCCTCCAAAGTCAATTAAAATCAATCCATCATTTCAATAAAACCCCTGGAAAGGGTTAGCCTCCAATGTCAAAAAAAATAAAGATTCATTTCTCTTAGGAGATACTTTCCCCAAAAAGAGTCAAAACCCCTGGAAAGGGTCAGCCTCCAAAAAAACATGATAAAGTCAGTCTTTTAATAGACAATTTCTCCAGCTGAGTCAAAATCCATGGAAAGGGTTAGCTTCCAAAGAAAAACAGTCTTTCAATAAATAAAATCTCCTCAGTAGAGTCAAAACCAACAAAAATAGTTAGCCTCAACCTTGGGCTTCATACAAGGCACCCAAACAATAAAACTCCCCTGTCAAGAGTCAGCCTCAACCTTGGGCATTGTACAAGGCAGATAATAGAGTCTCCCCAGTGAGTTCTTCACCATCCAGTAGCCACAACCTTGGGCTTTGTACAAGGCAGATAAACCATATTTTCATGTGTCAAAGATTCCTAACACTTAGGATCTTTCCCCATAGAGTCATCCATACTTAATTCAATTAAGAGTCTGCCACAACCTTGGGCTTTGTACAAGGCAGAAAATAATGTTTTCCCTAGCTAAAGTTAGCCACAACCTTGGGCTTTGTACAAGGCACATAAAATAGAGTCATTCATTTATCCTCAACAGTCAGCCACAACCTCGGGCTTTGTACAAGGCACATAAATAGAGTCTCCCTAGGTAGAGTCAGCCTCAATTCTGGGCTTTGTACAGAACACAAAAATACCCTGTAATTAATCCCCAGTGGAGTCATCTCCCAGAGTCAATAATATTAATAAATCAATCAAAAAGCCTCAAGCTTGGGCCTCATACAAGCCAGCTAAAGTCAAATCTTTTATACAGTAGATAAACATAGCTTATCTCTATAGAGAGATATTTTTACTACTCTACCACATTCAAACAAACAAACATTTCAATTTCAATTTCAATCAAAGTCTCCCATTTAGGACTCTGAAAGACATGCTCTGGCACATCCCCAGACTTGTACACTTTCCCTAATTTGGATGAGCATCTTTCTTTCATTTTAGAGGCACGATGGCTGTCATACTTGATCAACCAAGTAGACTCCCCTCTTAATGAAACATCATTTTTTTTAGCTTATTCTGTCACTTTTAAATGTTTGTGGTAGAATAGTACAAATATCTCTCTGTAAAGATGATTTCATGTCTCTTTACTGTAAACAGAGATTTAATTCCAAGCTTCAACCTTGAGCTTCAAGCAAGGCACCAAAAACATTTAATTTCCCTAGTTAGTTCCCCGAACTACATTAAGCTCTGACTTCCACTAGGGATATGTAGGCATGAGGTTCACAAGGAATCACAGCGAGCTAATAAAATACCAAAAATAGTCAGTCTGTCTGTCTGTCTGTCTTTTCAAATCAATTCAATTCCTTCTCCTAACACAAAGGAGAAACTTTCCCAATCATTAGCAGCAAACACAATCACAATGACACAGAGAAGGTTCCTGTAGAGTACTACAGATATGTAGGGTGTTTAAACACTTCCCTATGTATAACCGACCCCCCGGACTCCAGAATTTCTAGTCTAGGTGAAATCCCCACACTTAGCAAACTCCTAGGGTTTAGTTGAGATCTTTTTTTCCCTTTCCTACTCGTAGGACCAAATAAGAAAGTTCGTGGGATATCGTAGGAAGAACTGAAATAAAATTCATCCCACCACGGGCGCATTCTCCTTCCAAATTTCGCGTGAAGGGTTTAGCGTGCCGTCCTCCCAAGTGAAACGGGGAGGTAAAGAAAATGACACCACAGTAAAAATGGCGACTCTGCTGGGGATATAAGTGTTAAAAACCTTGGTTTTTCATCCAAACCAATGGTTGACCTGTTGCTGGTCCAGCCCCAATGAGGAATTAGGGATGCCAAATTCCCCCTCAAACAAGAGAGGTCCTGCCTAACCTCTGTGTCATATCATGTGATTGTTGCATATATATTTGTTTATTTTGTTTATTCTGTATCGGGAAAGGGCTTGATTCCCCCTTGTGGTGAGAAATCCTATACCCGGATTTGAGTGCAACATAAGATAGGATGGAGGATGTCTTCCCGGTGAAGGCCCTCTAATCTTGGTTTCCAAGTCTACTCTTGGGATTTGCCTGGCTGGTTGTGATTAACTGCGCCACTGCATTCCGAGACTGATTTGTACCAGGAGGACCTAGAAACACATTAACCCCACTTAAAGCCTTTTTTTTAGGACGTAGAGCGGTGATTACGGAAGTAATTGTCACGCAGATACTACACTCAGAGAAAACTCTCTTATAGATACCAATCAACGTATCTTTAAGGTTGAGCAAAAACTCTGAGACCCTTAGAACCCGTTCTACAGGTACAAAAATCCTTAACCTTAGTTTACCATTGGGGCGGGGATTGCGTTTGGACTTCATGACCACTATACCCTTCAACGCCATGTTTGTTTAAAACTCTTGTGTGTGCATTCATGCATTCATGCATCATTCATTAATAAATAACTAAAAACAAAAAGAGTCTTTTTCGAGTCGTTTTTCAAGGAAACTAAATAACGAACGTTTTGAACTTCATAGAAAGGGAGAAACGGAGAAAGGACTTAAGGATCTATACCATGGATTATGGGAGAAAGAGAGCTAGGAAATACACCTTCAAGATTCCCCAGGTCGAGGAACTGGGAAAGCTCGGAAAACTGGTGGTCAATGCGCCTTGGATATGGAAAAATGAAACATCAATCTCTAACTCATTCACAAGTTTAATTTCTTCCACTGTTATTCTCAAATCAAAATACTATCTGAAAATGTTCAATGAATTGTTTGAAAACATTCTCATTTTGGAATACACTTTTGAAGCTTAAACAAGAACATGTTTTTTGGTCCAAAAGAACTACGCATCTAAGAAGCATCGGTGGACAATTTTACTTACTGTAAGTGTTAGGTGTAGTGCCCTTCATCATCAGCGGTGGGTAATCATGCAGAGTGGGATGAATTCTCTGGTTTCATTAACGATATAGGGCTGGTGGATGTTTCTTGCAAAGGAAAGAAATTCAATTGGTTTAGTAGTGATGGTAGACCAAAAAGTCGCATAGATCGTTTCTTGGTGTCAAGTAGTATTATGAATTGGTGGGATGTTGTTGGGCAACAAATTGGCGTAAGGGACATATCCCATCATTGTCCAATTTGGCTTGTCGCGGATAAGAAGGAATGAGGACCGAAGCCTTTCAAATTCAATAATGAATGGTTTCAAAATAAGGATTTCATGGGCTATTTAGAGAAGTAATGGAAGGAGATGAAAGTGTACGGGCGTGGGGATTTTATTTTGAAGGAAAAGCTGAGGCTCCTTAAAAGTAATCTTAGATGGTGGAACGTTAACGTCTTTGGTAAGATAGATATGGAGTTGGAGGAAGGAGTTAAGGAGATTAATGTCATTGATAATCTTCCATCGGATGTTGAAGAGGAGGTGAGAGAAAGACGGAAGGCGAATAGGAAATTTTTGATGCACCTTAAAATTTGGGAGAACATGTTAATCCAAAAAGAGAGATTGAAGTGGCTCAACGACGGTGATGATGATAGTAAGTATTTTCATGCAGTCATGAAGAGGGGATTAAGGTGCAATTTCCTTTCCTCGGTCCAATTTCTATGTCTACCGGGGTGCTTAGTAAGGTGGAGGAAGTAAAGGAGGTGGTTTTTGAACATTTTGAGACAAAATTCAAGGAGAGTGAGGCGAGTAGACCGATCCTTGAAAGGGATATTTTCAAAATTCTTCGTGATGAAGACAAAAGTTCTCTTGAATTACCTTTCGAGGAAAGTTAAATTAAATAAGCGGTATAGAGTTGTGATGGATACAAGAGTCTGGGACTGAACGGTTTTTCTATTTTATTCTTTAAGAAGTGTTGGGCGTTTGTTAAGAAGGATGTGATATCTTGTTTTAGGGACTTTCATTCCGGGGCCACTCTCTCTAAATCTATAACCTCTTCCTTCTTGGCTTTGATTCCTAAGTCTAACAATCTGTTAGTTTTAGACGACTATAGACCAATTTGTTTGATTGGTTGTATTCACAAGATTATCTCAAAAGCGTTGGTGGGAAGAATACAAAAAGTGATAGGCAAGGTTATTTCTAATAGTCAAAGTGCTTCGTTCCCGGGAAACAATTATAGGACGGGGTTCTTGTGGCGAATGAAATGGTTGATTATGCTACTACGGAAAAGAAAGGTTGCTTACTTTTTAAAGTAGATTTTGAAAAAAAATGTACGATAAGGTTAATTGGGATTTCCTTTGTTCCATGATGATAAGAATGGTCTTCGGGGAGAATTGGATAAGGTGGATGAACGCTTTGGTTTTTACAAGCTACATGTCGGTGATGGTGAACGGGAGTCCCACTAAAGAGATCAAGGTGGAGAGGGGATTGAGGCAAGGAGATCCTATTTCTTCTTTTCTTTTTGTCATTGTAGCGGAAGGATTGAAGGGATTAGTGAATAAAGCGGTGGAAAACGGTGATTTTGCGGGATTTGCGTTCAATGGGCGGTGTTTCATAGATGTTCTTGAATTTGCGGATGATACACTATTAGTTGGAGACGGTAGTTTGTATCACCTTGGTTTTTCATCCAAACCAATGGTTGACCTGTTGCTGGTCCAGCCCCAATGAGGAATTAGGGATGCCAAATTCCCCCTCAAACAAGAGAGGTCCTGCCTAACCTCTGTGTCATATCATGTGATTGTTGCATATATATTTGTTTATTTTGTTTATTCTGTATCGGGAAAGGGCTTGATTCCCCCTTGTGGTGAGAAATCCTATACCCGGATTTGAGTGCAACATAAGATAGGATGGAGGATGTCTTCCCGGTGAAGGCCCTCTAATCTTGGTTTCCAAGTCTACTCTTGGGATTTGCCTGTCTGGTTGTGATTAACTGCGCCACTGCATTCCGAGACTGATTTGTACCAGGAGGACCTAGAAACACATTAACCCCACTTAAAGCCTTTTTTTTAGGACGTAGAGCGGTGATTACGGAAGTAATTGTCACGCAGATACTACACTCAGAGAAAACTCTCTTATAGATACCAATCAACGTATCTTTAAGGTTGAGCAAAAACTCTGAGACCCTTAGAACCCGTTCTACAGGTACAAAAATCCTTAACCTTAGTTTACCATTGGGGCGGGGATTGCGTTTGGACTTCATGACCACTATACCCTTCAACGCCATGTTTGTTTAAAACTCTTGTGTGTGCATTCATGCATTCATGCATCATTCATTAATAAATAACTAAAAACAAAAAGAGTCTTTTTCGAGTCATTTTTCAAGGAAACTAAATAACGAACGTTTTGAACTTCATAGAAAGGGAGAAACGGAGAAAGGACTTAAGGATCTATACCATGGATTATGGGAGAAAGAGAGCTAGGAAATACACCTTCAAGATTCCCCAGGTCGAGGAACTGGGAAAGCTCGGAAAACTGGTGGTCAACCCCCAGGCTTTCAAGGAGAAGTATGGAAAACTTCTGCCTTTGCTCAATACCAACATTGTGGTTGGGATCCTTCCCACCTTGGTACAGTTTTACGATCCAACGTATCACTGCTTCACCTTTCCAGATTATCAGCTCATGCCTACGTTAGAGGAGTACTCTCGTCTGATTGGATTACCCGTGTACGCGCAAGATCCGTACTCCGGTTTGGAAAAGAATCCTGACGACATTATCATTGCTGCAACTACTCCTTTGAACGTAGTCGACATCAGAACTCATATGGTGAGTAGAGGAGGAATTCAAGGATTGCCCTCCAAATTCGTGTTTGATCAAGCTCGGTACTTCGTCAGCATCCAAGATATGAGCGCTTTTGAGGAAGTCTTGGCTTTGCTTATCTACAGATTGTTTTTGTTCCCTAACGTTAACGATTTCGTCGACATCAATGCAATTAAGATCTTCTTAATTGGAAATCCAGTTCCAACCTTGCTTGCGGATGCTTATCACTCTGTGCTTTCAAGAAACCTGCAGCGAGGAGGATTAATCACATGCTGCGTACCGCTGTTATACGAATGGTTCGTTTCACACCTGCCAAAGTCTAGCACTTTCTGGAACATGAGGGATGGCCTTTACTGGTCGCAGAAAATCATGTCTCTCACTCATACAGACATTGATTGGTGTAGTCCTGACAACGACGAAACCAAGATCATATTCAGTTGTGGGAATTTTCCCAACATACCCCTTATTGGAACTAAGGGAGGAATCAGTTACAATCCGGCTTTAGCCCGTCGTCAATACGGCTATCCCATGAAAAATATACCAAGTAACATCCAATTGGAGGGTCTGTTCTTCAAGAACATCGACGATCATGGCAATATGCTGAAGGAGGAAATTGTTCAAGCCTGGCGTCTTGTTCACAGCAAAGGGAGAAGATTGTTAGGAAAACATCTTTGCATCTCCCTGGATCCCTACCTTCAATGGGTACGCGTCAGAGCATTCAAGCTCAGGATGCCATATCAACATCAAGAACCTATTCCCCAAAGGGAACCAATTTACCTTTTCTCCACCGATGTTGAAAAACTGCAAGCGGCATTAAACAAGGTATGCCAAGAAAGGAATGCCTGGAGGAACAAGTATCGAATTGTCAACATGGAAAATGTTGAGATTCAAAACATCCTAAGAAGGAAGGATGAGTTACTTGAAGTACTCGATCGACAAGTGACACAATCGTCACTTTCTCATCATATCCCTCCTGCTTCCTGGATCATCGATCAGCTCACGTCAGAGAACGCTCAGCTCAAGAAACAGAAGAAGATGTTAGAACGTGAAGTCGGCTCATCATCAAAGTTTTAGAGTCCTTTCTCTCAGTTTCTCTGTATTTCCATTTTCAAAGTGTGTAAAAAACGGCGTTTTCGCTTAATTAATAAAAGTTTGATGTTTCATAACGTAATTATGGTGTTTCCTTGAAAAATAATAACTTAATTGCATATCATACATCGCTTTAGTGGTACGCACTGACACGAGAATTGTCGCGGATCTAATAGTCACTTTCCTTTCTCCAGAAAGAGAGGAGGAGAAGGAGGTGAACCAAGACTTTCAAGCTGTCTCATCCATACAACACTCGTTTAAGTCGCAAGAAAAGAATGGAAGACTTTGAGCAAGAGAATGAAGAACTCAGAGAAGAGATTAATACTCTCAAAGGTACTGTTGAAAGACTCAATAGTATGGTAGAAGCCCTGGTAGTTGCACAGAATCGACCAACGCCAGAAGAACCACAAAGGACTGTGGTTTCCGAGATTGTTTCTACTCCTATTCCTCAGTATACCATGCCGCCTGATCGACCTTGGGGCATGCCGTATAACTTTACTCCAGAAGGGTACATACCTCCAGCTTCTGAAGCTCCAAAAGTCACCATGGATATGCGTCCACCGGAGGGTTACAAACCTCTGGAAATTGAAGTTCCAAGAGCAAAGGCAATGGGTTTCACACAACAGAATGCTGAGATTCCAAGATCTGCTGTCATGGCTTCTCCACAGCCCATTATGCATACTTTTCCCCCGCAGGGCGGACAAGTATATCATCACGCTCCAAGTGAGGACGCTGGCGTGTATGAAAGATTAGACGAGTTCCAGGAACAGTTTCTGCAAATGCAGAAGGAACTCAAGACTCTCCGAGGACAAGATCTATTTGGAAAGAATGCTGCAGACCTCTGTCTGGTTCCAAATGTTAAGATTCCTCACAAATTCAAAGTACCAGAATTCGAGAAGTATAAAGGGAATTCATGCCCACAAAGTCATCTTGTGATGTACGCTCGAAGAATGTCAACTCAGACTAATAATCAACAATTGCTCATTCATTATTTTCAAGACAGCCTGACTGGTGCTGCACTCAAATGGTACATGAACTTGGACAGTTCAGAGATTCGTACTTTTCGAGACCTCGGAGAGGCCTTCGTCAAACAGTATAAGTACAATCTGGATATGGCTCCCGACAGAGATCAACTCCGGGCCATGACTCAAAAGGATAGAGAAAGCTTCAAGGAATACGCTCAGAGATGGCGTGAAGTTGCTGCTCAAATTTGTCCACCACTTGAAGAGAAAGAAATGACAAAAATCTATCTCAAAACTTTAAGTCCATTTTACTACAGACGAATGGTTGCAAGTGCACCAAGTGACTTTACCGAGATGGTAAACATGGGTGTGCGTTTAGAAGAAGCAGTTCGAGAAGGACGCTTGAACAAAGAACCAGAATCTTCTGTTGGTCCAAGGAAGTATGGAAGTTCTTTCCAGAAGAAAAAGGATCAAGATGTCAGCAATGTCTTGCACAAAATCAAGAAGAAATTCCAACCTCAAGTTGCAACAATAACTCCGGTTGTTAACCCAGCGCCAGCTTATCAACCTCAGGTCTCGCAACAACAAACTCAACAAAGGTCGCAGCAACCTCAGCAGCAGGTTCGACCTCCAAATTACAACAATCGGGCTCCAAGGTATCCTGCCTTTGACCCCGTACCAATGCCGTATGCAGAATTGTTTCCAACATTACTGGCAAAAGGACTCATTCAGACAAGGAGTCCTCCAAATCCTACAAATAGTTCCTCACCATGGTATAAGGCTGACCAATCTTGTCCCTATCATCAGGGGGCACCAGGTCACAATATTGAGAACTGTTTCTCTTTCAAGATTGACGTCCAACGATTAGTGAAAAGCGGAATGCTATCCTTCAAAGATACTAATCCAAACGTCCAAGCAAATCCTTTGCCGCAACATAAAGAAGCTTCAGTAAATCTGATAGATCAACACCCCAATGTCATTCAAATCTACGACATTCGTCAGATAGGGGAAAATCTTGTCAAGATGCACGCTAAACAAGCTGGGTACGGTCATGTACCACCTCACAACTACTTCACATGCGATATTTGTCCAAAGAATAATCAAGGATGTGCCGTAGTTCAAGCTGCATTGCAAGAACAAATGGACTTAGGATGGATTCAACATATCCGAGTCAGGACTGAACACGACATCAACATGGTTCAAGGATGTCCAGGAGAATACAAAATCTACAAAGTTGAAGACCTTGAAGGATCGGTAGTCAGGTTCCATAAAACTTTAAATGGACTTGCCTACTTTGGAACAGATTTCCACGCTTACAGTAGATGCGAAATCTGTCGAAGAAATTCACAAGGATGTTTGCGTGTTCGCAACGACATTCAAAAGCTGATGGATGACAATACCATTACTGTTCTTGCCAACAGAGAAGATGATGAAGTCTTTACCGTATCTCCTCAAATTAATCAAGATGAACCTATGCAAGTTAAGTATGATAGCAGGAAGACAGCAGTTGCACCACTAGTCATCTACTTACCAGGTCCTGTACCGTATGAGTCCAGCAAGGCTATACCATACAAGTACAACGCTACATTCATTGAAAATGGTAAGGAAATACCATTACCATCTGTTGTCAACATTGCTGATGTTAGTCAAGTCACCAGAAGTGGACGAGTCTTCAACAGAACAACAGAAAATGTGTAGAAACCTTCGGAGGAAGTACCACATAGGCAAGACAATCATCCGACCAATGCTGTTCAAGCGAAAGAAAATGATGAGATCTTGAAGTTAATCCAGAGGAGTGAATACAACATTGTAGATCAATTACTACATACTCCATCTAGGATTTCTGTTCTTTCCCTACTATTGAGTTCTGAAGCTCATAGGGAAGCTCTACAGAAAGTTTTGGAACAAGCTTTCGTAGAACCAAGTGTTACTATAAGCCAATTCAACAACATCGTTGCCAACATCTCCGCCGGAACTAACCTGAGTTTCTGTGACGAAGATCTTCCTGAAGAAGGAGTGGACCACAATCTTCCACTTCACATCTCAGTTGGCTGCATGGGTGATGTACTCACAGGAGTCCTAATAGACAATGGATCCTCTCTCAACGTCATGCCAAAATCAACATTGTCAAGATTATCTTTCGAAGATTACCCTCTAAGGAAAAGTCATGTCATCGTCAAAGCATTTGATGGATCAAGAAAGTCAGTTTTTGGAGAAGTGGATCTTCCCATAACTATTGGACCTCAGACGTTCAAAATCACTTTCCAGGTTATGGACATTCCAGCACAATACAGTTGTTTGCTAGGTCGCCCATGGATTCATGAGGCTGGGGCAATTACTTCAACACTTCATCAGAAACTGAAGTTCATAAGAAATGACAAATTGGTAACTGTATGTGGAGAACGAGCTCTGATCGTCAGCAACCTGTCATCATTCTCCGACATAGAACCAAAAGAAGTTGTTGGAACTAAATTCCAAGCACTTTCCTTGGACAAAGGAAAGGAGAAAGCAGCGTCTATCTCTTCATACAAAGATGCAATCCAAGTTGTAAAGGATGGCACTACCAGTGGTTGGGGGCACATTAATATTCCTACCAACAACAAGAACAGAACAGGAATTGGATTCTTTTCAACATCATCAAAAGCTATCCCAGGGATTGAGGTAGTTCTCCCTATTCAAGAAACTTTCTGCAGTGGAGGTTTTCTTCAACCTGTTCAACAAACAGTCAATACCATCGGTACGGAAAACACCGATGAAGAGGAATGGTTATCCTATCTTAACAGAGCAGGATATATCTCCCTATCAGAGTCTGAATCACCTTACTGTTATCCGACTAAGGGATCTGAAAGTAAGACTCAACCAAGCAGTGATGAAGTTACTGATAGCTTCACCACCAGAAGTCATGGTTCATCAGAAGAAGTTCCTCCTATCCCCGAAGAGACTTGGGATACATTAGGAGAACCAAGCGGAAAATTCGACTACATGGTGAAATACTCCGCTCCTGAAAGTTCAAGAATCTCTCTTGAAGATATTGTTCCAACTGGATGGAACAGTGATTTTGAGTACCTCTCTCAGCCAAAAGAGATGTATAACCCTTGCTATTCATCATCGACTGGTGAAATCATCATTGAGGATTATATCCCCAAGTCACCTTCCGAGGCTACGGATCTAGAGTTCACATTTCTAGTCAATGCCATCTTGGGAGAAGAGCAAGGCTAAAATACAGAAGAGGATGATCTCGAAAGTGTCTCCGACAACGAGTCTCTCCATTCAGAAGATTGGAAGTTTCCTCAAAAGAAAAACCGACATACTCCACTTGGGAATGGGTATGCTCACACCGCTCAGTCTGCTGAAGTAGAAGAAGATCGTCTGAGTGTTGCAAAGACAGTGGTTGGTAAATCAAGACCTACCACAGGCCAGCTTAAGCCTAAGGTTCCAGATTACTTAGTGCACAATGGGGTTCGCCACTACTGGACAGCTGTTGAAGTTTCAACTGTTGTTCGCACTCCTAAGTAGGAACTTTCACCGTTATTTTGTCCTCTCACCATAGCCCAGGGTGAAGAGATGTTTCATAGGGCTTTGCATTTTACTATTTCTTAGGAAAATGTCCCTCTTTGCTTCGCCCAAAGCAATAGAGTTTTGTTTTATAGGGTCTTTGTTTCAAGAAATGACTGTCAATAAATAAAAATGTCATTCTGTTCCTTCGTTTAGTTTTCCCTTTTCTTTTTTCGGAAATTGGTAATCCTAAAAAACACCCTTAAAAAACACCAAATATTCCATTAACTGCATACACCGAGTCTTCCCTCGTTGTCTAAATAAAACTTATCACACATATGCAGATTAATCATAAAATGCCCCGTTGAAACGTGCGACCGTATGACTTCTCCAAGCTTTGAGTTTCCTGTATTCGAGGCAGAGGAAGAAGAAGACGAAGAAATATCAAAGGAAATTTCACGATTACTTCATCAAAAGGAAGAGGCCATTCAGCCATACAATGAGCCTCTAGAGATCATTAACCTTGGTTCCGATGGAAACAAAAAAGAGGTTAAGATTGGAGCATCGCTCAGTTCAGAGATCAGAGAGAGTTTGATACAGCTGCTCAAAGAATTCTCAGATGTCTTCGCTTGGTCTTATCAAGATATGCCAGGGTTGGATACCAGTATAGTGGAGCATCACTTGCCATTAAAAGCAGAATGCCCTCCGGTCAAGCAAAAATTGAGAAGAACTCATCCGGAGATGGCCATGAAAATCAAAGAGGAAGTTCAAAAGCAGATCAACGCAGGTTTCCTCGTCACTTCAGAATACCCTCAGTGGTTAGCTAACATTGTTCCCGTTCCTAAGAAAGACGGAAAAGTCCGCATGTGCGTCGACTACAGAGATTTGAACAAAGCTAGCCCTAAGGATGATTTTCCTTTACCACATATTGATATGTTGGTAGACAGTACAGCAAAATCCAAAGTGTTCTCGTTCATGGACGGATTTTCAGGATACAACCAAATCAAAATGGCACCTGAAGACATGGAAAAAACAGCTTTCATCACCCCCTGGGGCACGTTCTGCTATCGAGTTATGCCTTTTGGACTGAAGAACGCAGGGGCAACTTATCAAAGGGCCATGACTATACTTTTCCATGATATGATGCATAAGGAAGTGGAAGTTTATGTGGACGACATGATTGCCAAATCAGAAAATGAAGAAGATCACATACAGAATCTGACAAAGTTATTTCAACGCTTACGAAAGTTTCAGCTTCGCCTGAATCCCAACAAGTGCACCTTTGGTGTCTACTCAAGAAAACTCCTTGGTTTCATTGTCAGCAAACGAGGAATTGAAGTAGATCCAGACAAAGTCAAGGCAATTCAAGAAATGCCTTCACCCAGAACCGAGAAACAAGTTAGAGGATTTCTTGGACGTCTGAATTACATCTCGAGATTCATATATCTCATGACTGCAACTTGCGCTCCTATTTTCAAACTTCTACGGAAAAATCAGAGTTGCGTCTGGACAGATGATTGTCAGAAAGCGTTCGACAGCATTAAGGAATATCTGCTCGAACCACCCATTTTGTCTCCTCCAGTGGAAGGAAGACCTTTGATAATGTACTTAACCGTCTTAGAAGACTCCATGGGTTGTGTCCTTGGACAGCAAGACGAGACGAGAAGAAAAGAGCATGCCATCTACTATCTAAGCAAGAAATTCACTGACTGTGAATCCCGCTACTCCATGCTCGAAAAGACGTGTTGTGCTTTGGCCTGGGCTGCCAAGCGTCTCCGCCAGTACATGATTCGACATACTACTTGTTTGATCTCTCATATGGATCCAATCAAGTACATCTTTGAGAAGCCTGCTTTAACTGGGAGAATTGCCCGTTGGCAGATGTTGTTATCAGAATATGACATTGAGTATCACGCACAGAAAGTCGTGAAAGGAAGCATTCTAGCTGAGCACCTGGCTCACCATCCACTCAATGGTCATGAATCAACCAGTTTCGACTTTCCGGACGAGGACGTCATGTACCTCAAGATGAAAGATTACGACGAGCCACTACCAGACGAAGGACCTGAGATCGGATCCCAGTGGGGCTTAATCTTTGACGGAGCTGTCAATGCTTATGGACGAGGAATTGGGGCAATCATTGTTACACCTCAGGGTACCCATATTCCATTTACTGCCAGATTAACTTTCAAATGCACAAACAATGAGGCCGAATATGAAGCTTGCATCATGGGTCTCGAAGAAGCCATGGATCTAAGAATCAAACACTTGGATGTATATGGAGATTCTGCTTTGGTCATCAATCAAATCAAAGGAGAATGGGAAACACGCCAACCGGGCTAATTCCTTACAAAGACTACGCGAGAAGATTGTTACCATTCTTCGACAGGGTAGATTTTCATCACATTCCTCGTGAAGAAAACAATTTGGCTGATGCATTAGCCACACTCTCTTCCATGATTAGGATAAATCATTGGAATGACATTCCTCGGATCGATGTTATGCGCCTGGATAGGCCCGCTCATGTGTTCACAGTAGAAGCAATCATCGACGACAAACCGTGGTATCACGACATCAAGAACTTTCTTCAAAAGCAAGAGTACCCTCCCGGGGCGTCAAAGAAAGATAGAAAGACTTTGAGAAAGTTAGCTTGTAGATTCTTCTTGAATGAAGATATTCTATACAAGAGAAACTTCGACATGGTTTTGCTCAGATGCGTTGACAGAAAAGAAGCAGAAGTACTCATGAGAGAAATACATGAAGGTTCCTTTGGTACTCACACCAATGGACATACCATGACAAGGAAAATACTGAGAGCAGGATATTATTGGCTGACAATGGAGTCAGATTGCTACCAGTACGCAAAGAGGTGTCACAAATGCTAGATCTACGCCGATAGAATTCATGTGCCACCATCTCTTCTCAACATACTCTCTTCCCCTTGGCCTTTCTCCATGTGGGGAATCGACATGATTGGAATGATCGAACCAAAAGCGTCCAACGGACATCGCTTCATCTTGGTAGCTATAGACTATTTCACCAAATGGGTTGAAGCAGCTTCATATGCAAACATTACGAGACAAGTTGTCGTCAGGTTTATCAAGAATCACATCATCTGTCGCTACGACATTCCTAGCAAGATAATCACTGACAATGGGTCAAATTTGAATAACAAAATGATGAAGGAGCTTTGTGAAGAATTCAAGATCGAACATCACAACTCATCTCCTTACAGGCCAAAGGTGAATGGAGCTGTAGAAGCAGCTAACAAAAACATCAAGAAAATCATTCAGAAGATGGTCATCACTTACAAAGATTGGCATGAAATGCTCCCGTATGCTCTTCATGGTTACCGTACATCAGTACGTACTTCGACTGGAGCAACTCCTTTCTCCCTTGTATATGGCATGGAGGCAGTCCTACCAATAGAGGTTGAGATTCCATCAATGAGAGTCTTGATGGAGGCAAAATTAACAGAAGCCGAGTGGTGTCAAAGCAGATTCGATGAATTGAACTTAATCGAAGAAAAGCGCATGACAGCTTTATGCCACAGACAGCTATATCAACAAAGAATGAAGAAAGCTTTCGACAAAAAGGTTCGACCTCGCACAATCAAAGAAGGCGACCTTGTACTAAAAAAGATTCAATCTTTTCTCACAGATTCGAGAGGGAAATGGACTCCCAATTATGACGGCCCCTACGTGGTCAAGAGAGCTTTCTCAGGAGGAGCCTTAATACTCACGACTATGGATGGAGAAGAATTCACCCGTCCTGTGAACGTCGACGCAGTCAAGAAATACTTCGCCTAAATAAACAAAAGAACAGCTCGCTAAGTTGAAAACTCGCAAAGAGCGGCTTAGGCAAAAAAGAGCGTCTCGGTGAATCGAAAACCCGAAAGGGCGATTCAGGCAAAAATTAGAGACATAAAAAAAAATATATTAATCAATCCCGGTAGACTTAAAACCCGAAAGGGGTAGTTTACGCAAAAGTTAGGGATATATGGCAGGTAACTGTGTTCAGGACAAACTTGATCATTCAAAATCCATAGCGGAGTGTTCATCAGCAGTAGGTCATCTTCTACGAAGCACGAATACAGCGCAACTCGGAGTGGAAGGGAAAGATAACGGTCGTCACGTTTCATCGTAGCCCTTTTCCCGAAAATTACCAATTTCCAACTTTGTAAATACTCCATGGAATCAAGCATTTGGCTGATTACCATTCCATATATAATAATTTGAGCCTTGTGCTTTCCTTTGCAATCTAGTCTTTTTCAGTTTCTTGAATGCATTTTAAGTTTAAACAGTCATTTTCTTGAAACAAATGTTTTCATAAAATAAAAATGAATTTACTTGCAAAAATAAAGGTGAAATTTCTTTCTAAGGTTTACAAACAATAGGAAGAATGCAAATAGTTGCTCCGAGAACGGTTGAGACTCCGGGAACCAAGATTTCCCCATGAGGTCGCTTTGCGAACATCTCCCGATGACGGATCTTCATTTCAATTCATATCACTTACTTCGGACAGCGGACAACTGATAACCAGATATTCCCAACAGAGTTCGAACTGCAAGAGGAGGACATCTTCTGATCAACAAGAATTCAAGTCGTATCTTAGGATTTTACATCCGCGACAATTCTATTCACATTCACTTTCCATTTTATCATTGTCATAATATTCATGCATACATTACATCATAACTGCATAGTTAAATCAGGCTTTGATCCTGTGAATGCCTGAGTCATTGAGGCATAAACTCAAGTTTCCCCTGCGAGTTCTGGAGAAACTTTTTCCTTCGAAACAACAGTTCATACACAAGGATCTCACCAAGCAAGTCAACAGATGGTAGTCTCCCTCAAAGAGATAGTTTGTTCACTTTTGGAATTCCTCAGCCGAGAATCTCCTGCAGAGCGACATTCGACAGTCTTCTTCAGATAAGATAGTCTGCTTCACATTTTGGAATTCCCTACAGGTTTGGTATTTCCCCAGCAAGATCAAGAGTTGCCACTTCTTGTCAAAGGAAAATTCAGAATCTCCCAGCAGATCGACAAATGATTCCCCAGCAGAATCAGCGAATGATAGTCTTCGTCCAGAAGATAGTTCAGATTCCACAACAAAGTCAGCAAATGGCAGTCTCTTTCAGCAGAAGACAGGTTGCTCACTTTCTATCACAACAGAGTCAGCAAATGGCAGTCTCTTTCAGCAGAAGACAGTTTGCTCACTTTCTATCACAACAGAGTCAGCAAATGGCAGTCTCTTTCAGCAGAAGACAGTTTGCTCACTTTCTATCACAACAGAGTCAGCAAATGGCAGTCTCTTTCAGCAGAAGACAGTTTGCTCACTTCTTATCATAACAAAGTCAGCAAATGGCAGTCTCTTTCAGCAGAAGACAGTTTGCTCACTTTCCTTCACGACAGGGTCAACAAATGGCAGTTTTCCCCGGCAGAAGACAGTTTGTTCCCCTAGCAATTGGCAAATGGCAGTCTTTTCCCAAGAAAAGACAGTTTGTCTGTTAAATAATCAAGAGATCGACAAATGGCAGTTTCTTCAAACAGTTTGTCTGTTTCTGGGATGTTTAACTCCCCACAGAGTCGATGAATGGCAATTTTCCTCTTAGGAAAACAGTTCGTTGATTCCCCAGGCATCAGTCGACGAATGGCAGTTTTCACCCCGAAAACAGTTCGTCCGCCTTCAAACAAAGTCATTAGCCCCTCAAAAGAGCGCGGGCCATATGACATTCTTTCAAAGACGTCAAGTCAAAAGGGAAGATGTTGAAGTTTCTTTACTGCCGTCAAATGGCATCTTATCTCCAAGCACTGATAAGAAGTTTGATGAGGAAACAAACCTTTGAAGTTTCTTTACAGCCGTCAAATGGCATCTTACCTCCAAGCGCTGGTAAGAAGTTTGATGAGGAAATAGACCTTTGGGGATTTTCTCTTTATCTGAGATATTGTCCAAACACAACTAAGACCAGTTTCGAGATTTGGACATCCGAAACAAAGGGGAGGTTGTTTACCTTTTTCTAAGTATCAACACTTAGTTAAAGAGAATGGATTGCGCATCCTACATTGCCATCCATTCGCCAGAATCCACATCAAGTATTTCTGCAGGAGTTTGTCTCCTCGTCCCCCGCCAAGTGCGACAACGGGATCAAAAGTCATGCAACGACTATATCAATTACAACATCTCAGGAGCGCCCAAAATTCGGGCATTCTTTGATATTTAAGTCTCTTTTACGCAGGAGAAATCGAGATCTCAATCTCTCTCCCTCCAGATAAAAGAAACTTAAATAGGGGCATCTGTCATACCCTAATTTTTGACCCCCCTGAGATGGCATGTCTTCAGGATTTTTCATCAGGTCAAGACAAGTTCCCAGAGCAGTTACTTCTCCATCTGGTATCTAATCGAGGATGCTCAAAGACAAGAAAGCTCAGGCAAAGGATCAATCAATACAAGGATTAGTCCCTAATACAATCATGGGGCTCAAGGACTTCATTTTTCTCATCTATGATTGATTAGACATCCAGTCATCTGAGTACAGGTTTACTCAGGTCACCAGACTAGGGTTTTTGAGCCTATCAAGGACTGAAATCAGGGATCACATTTGGGAAACCCTAAAAAACCTCAGGGGATCATTCAAAGACATCAATCATCTTCAAATATCTCATATTACAAGATCCACTGGACATCACACTTCAATTCAAAGTCTACAGTCATTATTTTCACATGGTCGACAAATTAGGGTTTTGACCTAATTCACCAAGATAGTGGACTTTTAATCAGGGGCATGAATCCAAAACTCAAGACATGATTCAAAAATCTCTACTACCTCAATATAATCCATTTACATCATTCATTTGAGGAGAAGATCTTGTTTCTACACAAAAGCCCAGAAATTCACTTTGTCAGGGAAAAGTCAACTGTGAAGGATCATCATTGACTTTTAAGGTTTTTGGTCAAAAAATGACTTTCAAAGATCAATATAATCAATATATGGATGTCAAAGTCATTTGACCAAAGAAATTCAAAGAAATTCATCAAGGGGCAAAAAGTCGGGAATTAGGGTTTTTGAGGGCATGGTGAGAACTCAAAATTTCACCTACACAACTCAAAAAACTTCCAACATGAAAGTTGTAGATCTTGCAAAATAAAACAACATCTTACAAAGGAATTTTTTTCAAAAGATCAACCATTTATGAAGTTTTGGAAATTTTGAAGTTTAGGTCATAAACACTTAGAAATTTTTCTAAGTGTTTTAACCTAGTTTTCATCCAACTTTGGGCTCATTTTTCACAAATTTCCCAAATGATTCTGAAGAAGACATAAACTAATGATTTGAAGTAGATGTTTAGGGCTTTCCAAATTGTGTTCAACCTTCTCCAAATTCAATTTGAGCTAGGAGTTATGCTTGTTCAAAGTTGGCCTCATGAAGTAAAATTATAGGTCATGTGCAAATTGAAACTTTGCAATTTTGTGCATTTTTGCTTCATGAATGGATGCTACACGACCCATAACACATCTGAAACCATGCCATGCATTCATTTTCACCATGCCATGATAATTGAGGAAGATTCCTAAAACAAGAACATGTGATTATGTAATGATTACATTTGTGAATTTATGGCAAATTGATGAATCACCCAAGGAATCTTCTCACCAGCCAATTAGAGCTCACTTTGCATCTGAAATGTCCCCTAAGATCAGATAGAATCAAGGGATGGGGGAGCTGGCTCGAAAATGCAATGATCACACTTGGATATTCTTTGAAATTTCTTCATGGCTAAGAAACCAAACTTGCTTCATTAAGCAAGCTCACACTCTCACTCATTACTGAACCAATTGCCTATAAATAGAGGCCTCATTCTCATTCAAAAAACACACCAAAGCAACCATATTCCTTGCTTTCTCTTTCTCTTCTCATGTTCATTGTTTTTCAAAGTTCTTTGGCAAGAAGAATCGATTTCTTCAAACCAGAGCTCATCTTTGGGAAGTGAACATTCTAACATCTCAAGGGAGGTCATTTGAGGTGATCCAAGCACCTGGATCACTTCTGTAAGTGGAGGAACACCATTGTTGCTCTCACTATGGAGCATTTGCAGTTGGAGGTCCATGGAGTAATTCAGGAGGTTCCGAGCCAAGCCAATCATCCAGGCACACTACTCAGGTCATAGTGAAGCTAACCAGATGGCTGCAGCTCACCTGTAACTCAGGATTCGACAACCTCCATGTCCACTTGAAGCTCAAATCGAGGGAGGTCCATAGAACAATTCAGAAGGATTCAGGCTACAATAAGCATCCAGTTAGCATCATTGAGTCTCAAGGAAGCTATTGAGATCATTCATTCAAGCCCAGGTGGTCTCTATCATCCTCACGACCTCCATTTTCAGAGGTAAGTTTCTGAACCTCACTTCTCTAATTTAAGTACTCTTTGTGAAATAGCTCGATTCTATCTTGTTCAGCATCATCAGAGGATTGAAAACCCTCTATCATCATCCATTTATCTTTCAGTATAGTCATTTAATTTGATTTTGAAATTTTAGGGTTCTTCATGATTTCTGGTAAATTAGTTAGATGTAGTTAATATTAATTCATGTTAGTTACATATTTAGAATCGTGAGTGAATTTAGAGCAAGTTTCATGTTTACATCATTGCAAATGGTTGAGAGTTGAGAGAGTTCAGAAATTTGAATTGATGGAGCTTGAGGTTGAAGACGAAGATGGAGGATGGCGCCATTTTTCAAATCTCTGAGCGAAGTTTGTTTTATTTTTAATGATAGGCGTTTCCTTAACGAATGAATAACTTGCCCTAGTGGCCACACATGTGCTCTTAGTCTCCTCATGCCCAAGGTCTGGGGTTCGAATCCCCCTCGCCTCAGACCTTTTGATTTTATTTTCTTTTTTCCACTCTATGCACTAGACAACACACATATTGCAATGAAATGCCCTCTATAACACCATGCGCGCGTTGGCTGGTTGGTGAGTGTTTTGATTGTTGGCTTCAAGGGCGTGGGTTCAAACCATGGTGAGGCCAAAATATTATTTTTTATCACTTTTCCTTTTTATTTTCTTCACAACTTCACATAATTAATTCACTTATCAAATTAAATCATTTTCACTCCATTTTTCACACACTTTTTATTTAACATATCTATTTTGTGAATAATCAAAAAAATCATAAAAATATTATTTATTTCATGTATTTTTATTAGGTTTAAAATAGTATGTTTTAGGTGTTTTCTTAAATACTTTAATACATATTTTCACTTCGTTTTAACCTAGATCATTTTGTAAATAAAGTTTATGATAAAACCCTAATTGTTTAGGTCTTAATTAAGTAAAAAATCTTTATTTTTACTTTAATTAAGTTGACTTTTGTCAATTCTCAAAATTGTTTTCAATCTCTGATTAAATCAAATGATTAAGGTTTTCAAACAACAAAACCTTGTATCATTCCAAATCATTTTCAAATTGCTTTTACACCAGTACTGTAAAGTACTGGGCCTCTAATAGAGTGTAAGTCCCAAACACCTTCTCTTCTTAGCTTGTTTTCAAAACTGTATTTTCAAAATCTTCTTTCTGTTTTCAAAACATTCTTCTGGTATTTGAAGGGCATTATTCCCGGTGAAACTCTTCAGATACCTATGTGACCTTTGTCCATCTTCACTTCTTCTGTTTTCAAAAACCATTAGCTGTTTATCATATACATTCAACTGTTAATCAAACAACAAAAATACTGTTGAGACTCTGTACATACTTCTTCAAAGGCCTCCACTCCATCCAGGTTAGGCTTTACAAGCTTTCAATTTACAATCTTTATTTAAATTACTGTCAAATATAAACTGTGCATATATTAGTTTAGAACTACGTTTGAGTGTAAAACCTTAGGACAGTTAAACTATATATATTATAGGAATTTGGCCTAGGATTGAGAATGTCTTCCCGGTGAAGGCTCTTTCCTAATTAGAGATCTGTAGTTCAAACCCCCAAGATGAATTATTCCCGGTGAAACATCTTGGCAAAAACCTTAGAATCCAAAAATAATAGGATACATCCACCCAAAGAGGAATTATTCCCGGTGAAACCTCTTACCCATTTGCTTAGAGCCAAAATAAGTTCAAAACTACATAGCTTTCTCTTGTGCTATAACAAGGACCCTCGATTAGCCTCCTCTTGGGCTTTGTACAAGGACCCACAGGCTTCTTAAAAGCATTTCCAGCTTCCTCTTGAGCTTGTATACAAGGACCCATCAGGTTTCTTATAAACATAGGAACAGGTCTTTAGTCACCTTTTAGCCTACCCTGGTGAGTTTCTTCCAATTTAAACCAGACTTTAAACAAGCTAAGTTTGTCTCAATTCTACATTGAGTACATTTTTGGAATGAGAGACATGGACAGTCTCTGTCACCCTTATCTTCATCAATCTTCCTTAGCAGAGTCTAGGATCCATGTTTTGGGTCATCCTCAGCATTGAGTCAGCCTTCATCTTGGGCTTTAAACAAGAAGTCTCCATTAGATAATCTTTCTGCCATTCATTTTAACATAAAAAACCCCTGGAAAGGGTTAGCCTCCAAAGTCAATTAAAATCAACCTCCATTTCAACAAAATCCCTGGAAAGGGTTAGCTTCCACACATTCTATCATTTTCAATAAAAACCCCTGGAAAGGGTTAGCCTCCAAAGTCAATTAAAATCAATCCATCATTTCAATAAAACCCCTGGAAAGGGTTAGCCTCCAATGTCAAAAAAAATAAAGATTCATTTCTCTTAGGAGATAATTTCCCCAAAAAGAGTCAAAACCCCTGGAAAGGGTCAGCCTCCAAAAAAACATGATAAAGTCAGTCTTTTAATAGACAATTTCTCCAGCTGAGTCAAAATCCCTGGAAAGGGTTAGCTTCCAAAGAAAAACAGTCTTTCAATAAATAAAATCTCCTCAGTAGAGTCAAAACCAACAAAAATAGTTAGCCTCAACCTTGGGCTTCATACAAGGCACCCAAACAATAAAACTCCCCTGTCAAGAGTCAGCCTCAACCTTGGGCATTGTACAAGGCAGATAATAGAGTCTCCCCAGTGAGTTCTTCACCATCCAGTAGCCACAACCTTGGGCTTTGTACAAGGCAGATAAACCATATTTTCATGTGTCAAAGATTCCTAACACTTAGGATCTTTCCCCATAGAGTCATCCATACTTAATTCATTTAAGAGTCTGCCACAACCTTGGGCTTTGTACAAGGCAGAAAATAATGTTTTCCCTAGCTAAAGTTAGCCACAACCTTGGGCTTTGTACAAGGCACATAAAATAGAGTCATTCATTTATCCTCAACAGTCAGCCACAACCTTGGGCTTTGTACAAGGCACATAAATAGAGTCTCCCTAAGTAGAGTCAGCCTCAATTCTGGGCTTTGTACAGAACACAAAAATACCCTGTAATTAATCCCCAGTGGAGTCATCTCCCAGAGTCAATAATATTAATAAATCAATCAAAAAGCCTCAAGCTTGGGCCTCATACAAGCCAGCTAAAGTCAAATCTTTTATACAGTAGATAAACATAGCTTATCTCTATAGAGAGATATTTTTACTACTCTACCACATTCAAACAAACAAACATTTCAATTTCAATTTCAATCAAAGTCTCCCATTTAGGACTCTGAAAGACATGCTCTGGCACATCCCCAGACTTGTACACTTTCCCTAATTTGGATGAGCATCTTTCTTTCATTTTAGAGGCACGATGGCTGTCATACTTGATCAACCAAGTAGACTCCCCTCTTAATGAAACATCATTTTTTTTAGCTTATTCTGTCACTTTTAAATGTTTGTGGTAGAATAGTACAAATATCTCTCTGTAAAGATGATTTCATGTCTCTTTACTGTAAACAGAGATTTAATTCCAAGCTTCAACCTTGAGCTTCAAGCAAGGCACCAAAAACATTTAATTTCCCTAGTTAGTTCCCCGAACTACATTAAGCTCTGACTTCCACTAGGGATATGTAGGCATGAGGTTCACAAGGAATCTCAGCGAGCTAATAAAATACCAAAAATAGTCAGTCAGTCTGTCTGTCTGTCTTTTCAAATCAATTCAATTCCTTCTCCTAACACAAAGGAGAAACTTTCCCAATCATTAGCAGCAAACACAATCACAATGACACAGAGAAGGTTCCTGTAGAGTACTACAGATATGTAGGGTGTTTAAACACTTCCCTATGTATAACCGACCCCCCGGACTCCAGAATTTCTAGTCTAGGTGAAATCCCCACACTTAGCAAACTCCTAGGGTTTAGTTGAAATCTTTTTTTCCCTTTCCTACTCGTAGGACCAAATAAGAAAGTTCGTGTGATATCGTAGGAAGAACTGAAATAAAATTCATCCCACCACGGGCGCATTCTTCTTCCAAATTTCGCGTGAAGGGTTTAGCGTGCCGTCCTCCCAAGTGAAACGGGGAGGTAAAGAAAACGACACCACACCAGTCCCAACCACTATTTCAACCACGCAGTCAACCACCTCGCCAAAACCGTATACGACCCACCCAATACTAAGAAGGAAGCTCCTCTAGATCATTCAGCCAACACAACGAGGCTAGTTCCTCAAGAATCCAACTAAGTCCCGACTTGGGTCCATAGGATGAAAGTGACCGCCGCGATCCACTAATATCACAAGCCTCTCACCACCGTAGCCCATAAGGCTACGCAACACCAACCGAAACATTTGCCTTTTATCAAGGCAGTGCAAGTGCCACCGAGTGCTACCAACCAGAAGTCATAGCTTCACCTCCTCCCCCCACCACCATTTCAAAGCTACAAGGGAATGGGTAACCGACTTTACAACAGTCGGCTTCCGCGATGCTACAGTGGCATTGACGATTTCCTTGACACCGAAATTATTGACGGAACACTTCCAGGCCCTTCCACCCAGACACAACAAGAACCACAAAGGGGAAGGGGTGGGGATCGCGGCCGTACACGTCCTCAACGTGATATACGCGCTCCTAAATGCGGAGCCGACGGGCGTTACAGTGATGAGAGACACTAGTGGTATTTTAATTTTCCCTTTACCAGTTGTTGTTTCTGTATTTTAATTTTCCAATGTATCCATCAATTTAAATTAATGAAATCTTTTGTTTTTGACTTTTTTTCCGCTATCGTTCATTACTTATTGCCCTTAAAAAAATTAAAAAAAATAAACTACAACATAGGCGCCATTTCAAATGGTAAACTTAATATGGGTTGTACATAGGCGCAATTTAAAATGGCACATACATCCATTTTTAATACATAGGCGCCATTTGGTTTGACGCATACTCCAGGGTGTGTTGCCAAACCTAGACATTTTGGTAAAATTTCCCAAAATGTGATTTTTTGAGTAATTTTTTTAAAAAATCTGATTATTTAATTTTTTTCTTCTAGTTTTGATATGTGGAGGGGAGCTATAACTTATGGAGAATATAGATATAAAGTTAGATAGTTGAATGTGGGGTACTGTGAAACCATAATAGCTAATTAGGACTGAAAGTGCATTCCAATATTGAATAATACTTTTTATTTATCACTTGATGAATGATATTTTCAACTTGTAATATTACAAGGCAACTCTATCAGGATATAAATTTTACTTTAAGAATAATGGGCGACCATGGCCTTCCTTAGCCACCCATGGCTCCATAAGACTAAGTTTTAAATGTCAGATCACTTAATAATCAAATTATAAATTATAATAACTATTTTATAACACTAAATTAATCAATTTTATTATAATAACTATTTTATAACACTAAATTAATCAATTTTATTTTTTTATTTAATGTTATTTTTAGTGTCAACACACATATTAACCAAATTATATATTATATTAATCAAGTTTCTACACATAATTAATCAAATTAAGTTGTTTTGAAGAAAAAGACAAAAAAGTATATATATGTAAATATTAAAACTGGCATTGTTCATAATATTCATGAATAGTGACTTACAGTGTAGATGTCAAAAATATAGTGTCAAAATATTTTTTTTAATTAAATATATATTGTCATATTTTAGTCTTCATGATGCTATTTAAGTTGTTAAGATATTTTGACTAAGTTATACAGTTATACATTATTTTTTTTAAAAATTTCGTTTAATTATGCATTTTGCACAATTTTTAGATAACAAATCATATTTAAATAGTATGTTATTTTGTTCAAGATTTTAGATTTTACTGAATTTATTTTGAAAAATTTTCTTTTTAAAATATTTGTTTGTTCTAAAATTTGTATAATTTATTTTGGAAAGATTTATTTTATTTAGAATTAGATATATTAGGCATTTATTTTTTAAAATCTAAGGTTTGTTTTGGTTGAGTTCAACTTTGTCATATGTTATTTCTATTATTCATTGAGAGACATCGTTATGGTTTTCTTTCGTAAACTTTATCATGTTCTTATTGTTGAAAACTTAGAAACATTTAAGAGAGTGTTTGAGTAAAATTGATGATATCTTAGATTCTGGGGAATCTAACTTGAAATTCACAAGTAATTTTAAAAAAAATGAATCTAAATCGGAAAAAGTTTAAATTAGACTGTCGCGTACTATTGACTACTTGTTTTAGTAAATTTTTGTTTCACTGGACTATTGTCATCCAGAAGCAGCTGGTCATTGCACTGAACTGAGTTAGCAATTTCTTACTTCATTTATTGCTTAATTTATTTAGGGCAAGTTTGTTTTGGCTTTTTTTAAAATGATTTTAATAGTGTTATATAGGGCCCGTTTGTTTTGGCTTTTTTAAAAATGATTTTAATAGTGTTATCAAATTTTGTGAAATTGTTTTTTACAAAGAAACTTTTTATAAAAGCTTCAAATGAAAATTTTGTTTGAATAGTTATTCTTAAAATGTGATTTTAGTTATTTCATCTATTTATGGAAAAAAATTTGGATATCAAAATTTCAAAAAATCACTTAATTTTTGAAGCTATTTCAAATAGATTTTCATAAAAATCATTTTTGAATTACGACTTTTTGAAAAAATTATGATTTTGACAAAGTTTTGGTCTTCAATTATGTATGTTTATGTTATAAAATGTCAAAATCAATGTTTCATTTTAGAAAAAACGAATATAAAAAAACTTGTAATATTTTGAAAAACAGTTTTAGAAAATCTATTTTAAAAAATACAAAGAAAAAATCCATTTTTTTAAAGCTGAAACAAACTGGCCCATAATTTTGTGAAAAAAATTTTACAAAGAAATTTTTTATAAAAGTTTCAAATGAAAATTTTGTTTGAATAGTTATTCTTAAAATGTGATTTTAGGTATATCATCTATTTATGAAAAAAAATTGGATATCAAAATTTCATGAAATCACTTAATTTTGAAGCTATTTCAAATAGATTTTTATAAAAATCATTTTTGAAATACAACTTTTTGAAAAAATTGCGATTTTGACCAAATTTTGGTCTTCAATAATATATGTTTATGTTATAGGATGTCAAAGTTAGTGTTTTATTTTAGAAAAAACGAAAATAAAAAAACTTGTAATATTTTAAAAAACAGTTTTAGAAAATCTATTTTCAAAAATAAAAAAATTTAATCTATTTTTTTAAAGTTGAAACAAATAGACCTAATTGTTCATCTATTATCTTTGACCAATCAGAATTTCATGTTACACCACAACTTTTGAAGTATATTTTAACTTTGATCACACATATGAAAAATATAAGCGTCGATATAAAATTCACGTGGTGATGGTCATTCTAAAATTCTTCGGAATGTGTGATGTGTGGTTCTTCCGTTGAATCATCTTCTCATCTTTTTTTCACATGTCAAGTGGTGAAAATAATTTGGAATCAAGTTTTTATTTGGCTCGGAATTTTGGAGGCGATAAACGTGGAGGAGATTCTTTGCTTCGGTGTTATTCAAGAAAAGGTGAAGTGTCGTAACCGAAGAATTTTAATCAATTTTGTTTGGGTGGCTACTATATGGAGCATTTGGATTATGAGGAATGCGATTATCTTCAAGGGGGAGGAGTTTTGCTTCGATGTTATTTGTTCTAACATTGTTTTTCTTTCTTGGAGATGGTTGTATAGCGGATATACTAAGTTTAGACCAACCTATTATGAGTGGTTTAAACTTCCTTTATCCGACACAAGCAATCTTTAGTGCTTGGTGTTTTTTTGTAAGGGTTGCACCCCTAGTGCGAGCTTTTCAATCAATTGCTTATTTAAAAAAAAACATTCTATTAGTCTATCTGCTTTTTTTTTTTTTTTCCTATAGCTCAACTTATGTTGTGGATATTAAACAAGTATCAATTTAATTAATTATTTAATACTTAATATTTGTCTGTATTTAACTTTTATCATAAATTTAAGTTTATGTATAGTATTCTTATTTAAATTTGTTTATTAAAAGTAGAGATGACAATGAGAAGAAGAGTATAAGTAGGGTATTATAGTATCCGTTCTCATATCTGTAGTTTAAAAAATTTATGTATTCGAGCTCATATCTGCATGTACACTAATTTTTGTATCTGTATATATTTCTTATGGGTACTTAAGTATCCATACTCATACCCGTATTCGTTTATCTGTATTTCTAATAAAAATTTATTGATCAATTATAATTTATCATGTCATTTTAATTTTTTAACGACTGAGTTAAGAAATAAACAAAGATTTTTATTAAAATGCGTACAAATTTAATAGTGTTGTATTTAATAAAATTGATAACCATACATATGCATATAATAATAAAAATATATAATTATATATTGTACAGATATGGAGTGGAATGAATACTAAAGTATCTGTTTCCGAACTTATATCCTTTATTTTCGTGAATAATTACCTGTGCTCATGTATGTGTGGTTCTATACTATTAGTTGTAAGTAATATCTGAGAGTACAAGCTGGGAATGTGTACAATTGTCGTCTCTATTTTTTATTTTTATAATAAATAACAACTACCGTACTTTTGTTTTGTTCATTTTATAGCAGGGATAAGAAACCAAAGGTAGCAGATGATTCTCCTCTATTGCACGATTAAAAGAACAACAAAATTAATTTCTTAGCAAAATTGCATGCATCCCACGTGATTCTAGCTACCAACAGGTATATTCCCCTTAATCTAGGTATCAGGTGAGTTGAATATCAAGTAAGTTGAATAGTAAATTTTTTATATAAAAATTATTTTTAAATTAAAAAATTACAAATTATATCTTCAATTAAAATTAATTGTGGAGAGAAAATCAATTATACTTTAAAAGAATTAAACACCACAAAATAATTTCAGAATTAATTTTAAATTTTTAAAATTGCTTTTGCCTCCAACTTTAAAAAATATTAATACAAAAAATAAAAGTTAAAACATAGTTTAATTCAATGTTGTTCAGTATAAATATCTAAAGAGAGACCTTCTTTTCTCAACCAAAATCTCAGAGATAAATTATATCCATTCATATCAATACTTGAAAGATGTCTTCTGTTACTTCCTCTACCCATCTTGATGCTAAGTCTGACTTGCAAAGAAATCTTGCTGATTTTCACCCTAACGTTTGGGGAGAATATTTCCTTCAATATGCTTCTGAATCTATTGTATGCATATATTGCCACTTATTGCCTTCTATATTCTTTAGCAATGATTTCTTTTTTTGTTTTAAAATGGACTCATAAATATTTTTAGAATTAAAAGAACTTTTGAATAATAATAAATGCAAAATAAAGTCATATTTATTTAAATTTACTAAAGAGTAGTTTTATAGCGAGTTCATATTATACATATCATATGCAGGAATTTGATCAGAATATTGGAGCACAGATTGAAACATTGAAAGATGAAGTGAGGAAGATGCTTCTCTCAAAAATCGAAAATCAATTGCTAAAAGTTAATTTGATTGATTCAATATGTCGTTTGGGTGTGAGCTATCATTTTGAACATGAGATTGACGAAGTTTTGCAACATATTCATAAGACTTGTGTTGAAAATGAAGAAATAATTCTTGAAGACAATCTCCACTCTATTGCTGTGCTATTTAGGGTCTTGAGGCAACAAGGATTTCGTGTTTCCTCAAGTATGTACGACTCAAATTCATTTATAATTTTTTTGTCAATTTTATTTTGTGATTCTAATTGCTGTTAATTATTTTCTATAAACACGCTAGATGTGTTCACCAAGTTCAAGGACGAGCAAGGAAATTTTAGGGAAAATCTTGTCACTGATGTTGAAGGGATGTTAAGTTTGTATGAAGCATCACATATGATGATTCATGGAGAAGACATCTTAGAAGGAGCAATGACTTTCACTTCCACCAACTTAGAATTCATTGCTACCCAATTAAACCCTTCTCTTGCTGCACAAGTCAAATATACTTTAAAGCAGGCTCTTCACAAGAACTTGCCCAGGCTAGAGGCACGACGCTACATTAATATCTATGAACAAAATCCATTGCATAGTGAAATTTTACTCACTTTGGCAAAACTCGATTTTAATATGCTTCAAACCTTACATCAAAAAGAATTTGGTAATATTTGCATGTAAGGACTTCAATCACACACTCTTTTTGTATTGAAAGATAAAATATTAAAGACTAGTCCATGTACTTAATATAATTATTTCTTTTTTTAATTTATATTTTAACTACAGGTGGTGGATTGGAATGGATGTTCCTAGAAAATTCTCTTTTGCACGAGATAGGATTGTGGAATGCTGCTTTTGGATTTTAACAGTATATTATGAACCCCAATTTTCTCAAGCAAGGAAAATAATGACGAAATTAATTGCCATGTTATCGATAATCGATGATACTTTTGATGCATACGGAACCATTGATGAACTAGAACTTTTTGCCAAGACAATTGAGAGGTTTATTAATACAAACATATATTTTCACATGTCATCATATTTTCTATCTCATATACGAAAAATATGTTTCTTGAATTATACTGAAATAGGTTTTTCAGGTGGGATGTGAAGAACTTGGATGATCTTCCAGAATATATGAAATTAATTTATAAAATGGTCTTGAAGAATTTGGAAGAAATAGAACAAGATATGACTAAAGAAGGGAGACTCTTTACCCTTAAATACTACATAAAAGAAGTATGAATATGTTCTTTCTAAAACCTTTTTTATTTATTTTAGGGGGTTCCTAACATGTTCTCTATTTTTTATTACATTATAAAAACCCTAACACAGAGCATTATAAAATCTATTTTTTATGTATGGTGTAAAATATAATTTTATGATACTTGTGTGCATATGGCAGTTCCAAATGACAGTCGATGCATTTATGACTGAAGCAAGATGGTTCAACAATAATTATGTACCAACAATAGAAGAGTATTTGAACATTTCAAAAATATCAAGCGCTCAATCATTATTGATAACATGTTCTTACATTGGCATGGGAGACATAGCTACAGAAAACATTTTCAAATGGGTATCAGATAAACCAAAAATGGTGAATGCGGTTGCTACTCTTTGTAGGCTAATGGATGAAATTGTATCTAGTGAGGTATCTTATATTAAAATAAACAAATAAAGGGTAACAACATTTTTTTTCCTATAATAAATAGATACATTATATATTTTTTTTCATTTTGATTTTCAGTTTGAACATAAAAGAGGACACGTTTGTTCATTGTTGGATTGCATTATGAAGCAAAATGAGATGTCTAGGGAAGCTGCTATTGAAGAATGTAGAGAGAGAATTGTAAATACTTGGAAAGATATAAATGAGGAATGTCTTAAGCCAACTGAAGTTCCAATGCCTTTTTTGACTCGTGCTATCAACCTTTCACGTTTTATGGATGTTTTTTACAAAGATAAAGATAACTACACACATTCAGAAGGATCGATGAAGTCATACATCAAACTTGTGCTTGTGGATCCAATTCCAATTTGAGCTTTAATGTTTTAGTCTTATTGTCTTTAAGTTTGAATAAAAAAACATGCATGCATGTGTACCTATATGTTATGTGCGGTATTTTTCCTTTTGTTTTTTTGTTTGTTTTTAATAGTGGAAGTTGATCCATTTACCTGACCCTGTTTAGTGGGATAAAAGTTGCTTGCTTTCGTTGTTGTTGTTATTGTTAATGTGATATTTCTTTTGTTGAAATAAAAATCATGTGTTATCGTCCTCTTGCTAATATAATTATCACTTCTTATTAGTACAATTATCACTTCTTGTTAATACAATTATCACTTACATTTTCATTCTCAGACCGAAATGATAAACCTAGAGAAATTAAAGGTGTTATCTTTAGAAGTAAAGCATCAAGAAACTCTAATAACCATGCTTGGTATCAAAGAGGATGACCCATAACATGCCTAGTCTTGGACTAATAACAAGAGATGTGAGCACACCTAATTCGGCTCAATGCGCCTTGGATATGGAAAAATGAAACATCAATCTCTAACTCATTCACAAGTTTAATTTCTTCCACTGTTATTCTCAAGTCAAAATACTATCTGAAAATGTTCAATGAATTGTTTGAAAACATTCTCATTTTGGAATACACTTTTGAAGCTTAAACAAGAACATGTTTTTTGGTCCAAAAGAACTATGCATCTAAGAAGCATCGGTGGACAATTTTACTTACTGTAAGTGTTAGGTGTAGTGCCCTTCATCATCTTCGTAGAATTTAATCCACTATAAGTTTTGAGTTACATTGTCTTTTTCTATTTAGGGGGTTTTCTAACCCCCGCAATCTAACACTTTTTTTAATCAAATATAATGTTGACTTTTAGTGACGTAGCGTGCAACCATTGTCCGTCACGTCAGCTTTTGTTAGATCAAACAGAAAACAGAGACTAAATGTTGGACTAAATAAGGGACAGAGAAGATTATTTTTTAAAGGAATAATTTGTAAGGACTAAAATTGAATGTTGGCTTATTTATAGAGACGAAAAATATATGTAACCCTTAATATAATATATATATTAAATAACACATCTCTCAAAGAAAAACAAATTTTCAAAAGAAAAAAGGTTCTTTCAAATTTTATAACAAGAAAGACAACTGATACAAAGTTTATCCAGACGGAAGACTCTAGCTAAGGGGATTTTGGGTCCAATTTTGGAGGTGATACGGAAAGGAAAGACTTCTTCAAAGGAGATACTGTTTTATCTGAAGGTTATTCCATAAAGGACAATAGTGAAGGTGAGGTTAGGGTGGCTGGAAAGATAAAAGGGCAATGCCAAAGTGGTTGAAATAAATAATCATGATCAGGAAACGGTTCTTTCGAGGCAGGAAGATAGCATAAAGATTACGCAACCTTCGACGAACCAGTGGAACAGGCTAAACATAATGAATGTTTCAGAGAGTATAGTTTGGAAAAAGGACATCGTGTAAAGAAGAACAACTTTTTTAATGAAAGGGGGGAGAGTTAGCGTTTACCGGCTCTATTGTTTCGGATTCAGCTTGAATAGGTGGGCCTTGTTTTGTGTTGGCACCTATGATGGCGCATGTTAAATGTTACCAATGATTATAGGATCTTTCAACATTAGAGGGGGATGTAGCTATGTAAAGAGAAGGAGGATTCATCAGATTATTAGTAAAGGGAGGGCGAATGTGTTTCTCTTACAGGAAACATAATTGAAAACATGTTCTGATTCCACTGCAAAAAGTTTCTGGCGTGCGGAAGGGATCGAGTACTCTGTTTCCAACTCAGTAAGTATGTCTGATGGTCTAATTATTTTGTGGAATGCTAGGAATTTGGATGTGTTCCCCTTGCTGCCTATCTTTAAAGTGTGATCTTTGGAACAGTCTGTTGGCTTTGAAAGATAGGTTTAATGAAGGAGAATGGTTGATAGGAGGAGACTTCAACACGGTTAAAAATGGAGGGGAGAGGAAAGGTAGGACAGCGGTGGGTAATCATGCAGAGTGGGATGAATTCTCTGGTTTCATTAACGATATAGGGCTGGTGGATGTTTCTTGCAAAGGAAAGAAATTCAATTGGTTTAGTAGTGATGGTAGACCAAAAAGTCGCATAGATCGTTTCTTGGTGTCAAGTAGTATTATGAATTGGTGGGATGTTGTTGGGCAACAAATTGGCGTAAGGGACATATCCCATCATTGTCCAATTTGGCTTGTCGCGGATAAGAAGGAATGAGGACCGAAGCCTTTCAAATTCAATAATGAATGGTTTCAAAATAAGGATTTCATTGGCTATTTAGAGAAGTAATGGAAGGAGATGAAAGTGTACGGGCGTGGGGATTTTATTTTGAAGGAAAAGCTGAGGCTCCTTAAAAGTAATCTTAGATGGTGGAACGTTAACGTCTTTGGTAAGATAGATATGGAGTTGGAGGAAGGAGTTAAGGAGATTAATGTCATTGATAATCTTCCATCGGATGTTGAAGAGGAGGTGAGAGAAAGACGGAAGGCGAATAGGAAATTTTTGATGCACCTTAAAATTTGGGAGAACATGTTAATCCAAAAAGAGAGATTGAAGTGGCTCAACGACGGTGATGATGATAGTAAGTATTTTCATGCAGTCATGAAGAGGGGATTAAGGTGCAATTTCCTTTCCTCGGTCCAATTTCTATGTCTACCGGGGTGCTTAGTAAGGTGGAGGAAGTAAAGGAGGTGGTTTTTGAACATTTTGAGACAAAATTCAAGGAGAGTGAGGCGAGTAGACCGATCCTTGAAAGGGATATTTTCAAAATTCTTCGTGATGAAGACAAAAGTTCTCTTGAATTACCTTTCGAGGAAAGTTAAATTAAATAAGCGGTATAGAGTTGTGATGGATACAAGAGTCTGGGACTGAACGGTTTTTCTATTTTATTCTTTAAGAAGTGTTGGGCGTTTGTTAAGAAGGATGTGATATCTTGTTTTAGGGACTTTCATTCCGGGGCCACTCTCTCTAAATCTATAACCTCTTCCTTCTTGGCTTTGATTCCTAAGTCTAACAATCTGTTAGTTTTAGACGACTATAGACCAATTTGTTTGATTGGTTGTATTCACAAGATTATCTCAAAAGCGTTGGTGGGAAGAATACAAAAAGTGATAGGCAAGGTTATTTCTAATAGTCAAAGTGCTTCGTTCCCGGGAAACAATTATAGGACGGGGTTCTTGTGGCGAATGAAATGGTTGATTATGCTACTACGGAAAAGAAAGGTTGCTTACTTTTTAAAGTAGATTTTGAAAAAAAATGTACGATAAGGTTAATTGGGATTTCCTTTGTTCCATGATGATAAGAATGGTCTTCGGGGAGAATTGGATAAGGTGGATGAACGCTTTGGTTTTTACAAGCTACATGTCGGTGATGGTGAACGGGAGTCCCACTAAAGAATTCAAGGTGGAGAGGGGATTGAGGCAAGGAGATCCTATTTCTTCTTTTCTTTTTGTCATTGTAGCGGAAGGATTGAAGGGATTAGTGAATAAAGCGGTGGAAAACGGTGATTTTGCGGGATTTGCGTTCAATGGGCGGTGTTTCATAGATGTTCTTGAATTTGCGGATGATACACTATTAGTTGGAGACGGTAGTTTGAATCACCTTTGGGCTATCAAATTTGTTTTGAGAGCGTTCAAAATGATATCCGATTTAGGCATAAATTTCCATAAAAGTAAACTAATTGGAATCAACATTAGTTCTAATTTCTTGGAGATTGCCACTAATTTTCTCGGATGTAGGAGGGAAGGAAAAGAGTTTACTTTTTTGGGCATATCGATCAGTAACAATCCTAGAAGAATAGCCACTTGGGAACCATTGATGAAGAAAGTAAAGAAGAGATTAGCTAGTTGGAAAGGGAGATTTCCTATCTTCGGTGGTATACTTACTCTCATTAAGATAGTTCTTGGTAGCTTAGCTATATTCTTTCTATTGTTTTACAAAGCAATTTATCCAAAGCAATTTCTTATGGGGTAGATCGGAAGATAAAAGGTGCATACATTGGCCTAGTTGGGAAACGGTTTGTCTTCTGATAGAGAAGGGTGGTTTTGTATCCATCACAACTAAATAAAAGCCGGATGGTTTTGCATTGGCTAGATGAGTCCGGTTGGAAGACGGATGTTCCGATGAAAATTAAAGATTTTGGATGGCGTAGATTTATTAATAAACTTCCGACGAGAAACACATTATCCCATAGAGGTATTTTACCTTATTCCAATTCTTATTGTGTCTACTGTTGCATTAACAAAGAAGTTTCAGCCCATTTGTTTCTGTTATGTCATAATGTTAATATAGTTTGGATGGATATAGCCGATTAGATTGGCTTCGACAACTATAAAGCGAGGGACATCAAGGAAAGTTTTATGAAGTGGTACAATTTCGGAAAGAAGGCTAAAGTTCGAAAGGGAAAGGATGATGTGGTGTGGTTGGCGGTGATTTGGCATTTATGAACGGTTCAAAAAGGTATCATTTTTAGGGGGGATACTTGGAACATCTCCGACATTGTTTGGGGGGCGAAAGCTTTGGTTTAGCGTTGGGCTTTTGTTGGGAAAATTATACAACCCAATTATAATTTTTACGAATTTAGTAGGAATCCTCTTCTTTATTTGTCGAAAGTTGCAATTGGCGTATAATTTTCTTCTCGCGGTACTCATTCCATGTTTTTTGTAACAAGCTTTGAGAACTTGAATTCTATTTTCAATATATCTCTTGCTTACAAACAAAAAAAATGTCAATAAAAAATATTTAAAAAATAGGGTTTTTATTCTCTCTTGTTATATTTAACTTTATTGATAATCTCCTTTTGAAGGTTTAATGAAAAAATCCAAAAAAATATTTGTATGTTGATTATTCAATTTTAATTGAAAAATAAATTATATTAATTTTATAATCATTTATATAAAGGAAGAAAAAAGGAGATCTGCACTGACAGTGTAAATTATTTTTACACTGTCAACCAATAACAACCATGTATCTTATCAAGTCATACTTAAATTACTATAATAATTTGGTATTTTAAAATGATCTGATTGGATGTCTGTGTAATACTTCTTTATATCGATAGTGCACTACCATTAAACTCATAGAAGAATATTAATATTATTTTTACATTCAAGTTTATTATCCCACTTCTACACCATACCCTTTACAGTAGTGTTCTGCAAACTGTTTCCATTTGTTGCAAAAGTAAACGTCGTTGCCGCATTTTTTAGTTCTATTTCCCATACAAGGCCATATGGAATTCTCTACAAAACAGGGGTGACACATTTATGAAATATCCTAAAGTCGTCTGAGACTATGAGATAATATTTGTGTCATGTACCAAAGAAATACTTGAGTTTCTTACATAACCCTTTAACTAGGAAATACTCTTTTAGTCTTATATTTAGATATTTTTGCTAACCAAAATTCTAACCTATTTAACATTGTCATATATTGAGGAAGAATCAATGAAATTAATTATAATTATTGTTGTTGTAAACTTAAAATGTTCAAATCGTCATTACAGATACAAAAATACTAGAGTACTAATTGAAAAACACTAGGTTTGTTATTGCTTCACATTTCCTTAGATATAGATCTCAAAACCATTGTAAAAATGCTAATGACACAACAAGAAAATCTTAAATTAGCTAGGGCAAATAAACTAGCTAATTCGTAGCTAATCTCTATCAAACAAAATTAGTTGGAGATCTGTTGGGGATTAGCTACAATATATGCCCTAGCATGGATTGAGTGGCTAATCATCTTGGCAAATATTTTCTAGCAAAATTCAAGCTAATACTAAATTATTCCTAGCTAAACTGCAACAAAACAGTAGCAAAATTTCGAAGTTGAATTTATACTTCCAACTAAACAGCTACAGTATGACCACGAAAATATCATATCAAATCTCAAGCTAAATATTTAGAACAATTTTACAACTATTTTTTATTTTATTTATAAATATATTTTAATTAGACTAATTCATACTTTTTATAATTATTTAAATACAACTAATTATACTATTTGTAAAAAATTATTCGTAAAAAATAATTTTTAAAGTATTGAAATTGTTGATATTTAATTAAATTAATAAATTTAATTTTTTAAATATAATATAATTTTTACTTTATTACTAAAATAAAAATACAATTACAAAATATTCTCATAGTCATATATCTTCATACTAATCCACTAGTCATTAAATAATGAAAAAAATAATTTTTTAATATATTTAACAACACTGAAACAATATACATCACAATAATATTCTAAAATCAATTTTTTAATATATTTAACAACACTAAAACATTATACATTACAATAATATTCTATTTTATTTCCAATTCAGAAATCACAACTCAGATTCCATATTAATTATGAAACCTACATTCATGTTAAACATTACACGTTCAATTTTTAAATTTTAATAACTTACAACACATAACTTTGATCATTGAGAGACATATTCTCCATCTTTTTTCTTATGAACTCGAGCATGCACGTCTCTAAATGAAACTGTATGTTTCAACTCCTCCTCCTGCAATTCACATTTAAAAAGTATTCATAAACCACAATTTACATTATAGAATCAACAATAAACAACAATGACAAATTGTAAACAAAAATGTTCAATTATTAGCAGCCAAAAGTGAAAGAAATGCTTCATTTCTATATAGATGATCATGGAAAATTTAACAGTTGACCTTAGTTTACTCTACAACTTCAAGTTTCAGCAACAATTTTCTGTCTCATCATGCATGATTTTCAATGTATTTCTTGACTGAATTCAATAAGTTTCAATCTTATAGACATATTATTAGAAACAGAACCAGAAGCAATTATGAGCAAAAACAATGAAAGAAACAGAATCAGAACCAGAACCATTTGATACAATCAATATGCATCTTTAATGAGAAATCACACTAATTAATTGAAAACTAAAGCAAAAATAATGAAAGAAACAGAACCACAGAAGCAACTATGAGCAAAAACAATGAATGAAACAGAACTAGAACCATTTGATCATTTTAACTATAATAAAGTGCAAGGCAACTCTGTTACAACGATTTGCATCGGATTTCTTCTTCCACTCTGGTTTCAACCAAAATGTCAACCAAACCGTCCCATACCTCTCTTCCTTCATTCCTTTCGGACCATGACCCTTAGTGTCGACCAAATTCGTTGAGTTCACTTCTCGTAAAGCTATTTTTCTTGCATTTTTAAAATGATCGGGATACCGATCCAAGCATGTTCTTTCCCATACAGTTCTTGCCATATTACGATCATAATCGGATGTAAATTTATATTTATCCTACACCATTATTATAATATAAGTACAAAGAATCTTATCTATAATTAGAAAGTATAATGCTATAAATTATAAATGCTTACCATAAAGTCCTTAAATAACTCATCCTTTGCTTCAATCGGATAATTTTCCACTTTTCAGCTGGAATAGGCATCCTCGTGATCACCCTAGATATAATATCACGAGTCACGTTTTGAGGAACAAACCTCCTCCTACAAGTTGGATATAAACTCATTTGATTAACTAATATAATGTATTAGAATTAAATAATCATTGTTACTCTAGTTGACTAACTCACCCTACAAGAATTAAATTAGCATCTAACAACAAAGTATCTATACCTCATGAGAATCTTATAAGTTTGAAAACTCCATAAGTTCCTCCATTAAATTTTCTTGCATTATTTGCACAAGTTCCTAGTTTGAGTGATTGTTATTGATTTTTTCTCTCCTGAACGAGCTGCCTCTCTTCTTCTTCACCGTCATTTTCTTCACCATCATTATAAGCATAGTATACATCAGCACCAGCCAGACCTTGCAAATAAGGGAAACTCAGAAATCACATAACAGGCTATGTAACAGAGTCAGAGATAAAGAACTCAACATAAGTTAATTCAGATAATCTCAGAATTCAGTTGATCTATTACTTAATATGATGAACTCTGTCAGTTGCATTCAATTTCATTTTAGACATTTAAAAGACGAGAGCATACCAAACAAGAATATACAGACAAGCATCCCAATTAAGTTGGATCACTCACCTTTTTGGGTGTTTTTCAAATAACAAAGTACAGTCTATTTTCATCATAACAGCAACATTCAAACTATATGAAGAATTTGAAGAGCCATTCCATACTAAAAAGATACAGATTTTAAAACATTAGCCACTAAAATTAGACAGTTAGTTAAATATCATAGAGCTCGGGCTTACATTGCTGAACAGGCTAGCTTAATTATAACAACCAAATCTAGACAAACCACTATCAGGCTTCAGCCACCATGTTCAGCCTCTAAAAAACTGACATTATGCTTCATCAGGCTCAACCAACTCCTTGTCTTCGGCAGAAGCTCAACATACTTTATATGTACAGATGAATCAGGGGCCGCATTTAATTCAATTGTCATAAGTTAATCATGTGGTTTTGCCCTGATGTAAAATCTATAGACTCCCTTCATAGAACTCTTAGAAGGAAACAAAATGCTAACATCATCATTAAGAGTCATCCTTGACTAGATCCGCGTTTAATTACAAAACGCTTATCCAAAATATTATTCAAAGAACACAATCCTGTTTTAATAAAGGCAAATAGACCAAACCTACTGCAGTTGACTCTAATCTCTTGGGGGGAAACCTAACAAATGTCTCATGGTTAGTAAAACAATTAAAACCTAATAGATGCTTGAGTTAATTAATTAAGCAAACCAAAATACACTGTAGAATGTACACAACTTCTCAATTTTACCAATAGTAAACCCAAGGAAGCCAATATGGCTGACTATAATTTACAGTACTTCTTGCTTAATTAAAGAATTTAGGCCACAATTAGCTAAGGAAATCCCATCCTCAATTTACACTAAAGATTCAAACCTGGTTCAATTTACACTAAAGACTCAAACCTGGTTCAATTTGACAAGAGTCATGATAGATTATCATGTGATGTCTATGTTTGTATATGCCTTGCAAACACTTTTGTTTACTCAACCAGGCTGTAATATTTCTCTTTAGTATTTTTTGTTAATGTTGACTTTTTTTTTTAAGAATATTGTCATACTCCAATTTTTACCTCTAAGATTTCATTTATCATTCATTTGCATTTGAACAAGATCAAAAGTATGGTTCTCTTTCATCCCATTAGTATTTGGTTTTACCTTTTACGGAAGATCACCAAGCACCCTAAGTTTTTTTTTTGCATATTTATTTGCTTATATTTACCATCTAACTTTCACTAACCTGTATTCAAAATTAAAAAAAAAAACATATTTTTTGTTGCTTTCCTTCTCTCCTATTGTGCAAGGTAGGGATGACAATCAAAAGGCAAGAGAGTGTATATTACTCAAGAGGATTTTATTCCATGTGCAAAGATGTCCAAAAGCTCAAAGTAACTTGACTTGTGGTTGAAGTTTTCCCAAAGATCAAGCATTATTTCCAAATTAAAATTTTGCTCCCCATTGTCAAAGTTGTGGTCAACTCTTGGTCAAATGGAATTTTTTTCAAGGCATGGCCTATAATATTAGGCCATTATCATGTCAAACTTAATTCAACATCTTTTGATCAAGAGAAGTTCAAGATTTAGGCCTATTTGTACACGTTGATTCAAGTTTGATTCATGGTTTATTTTCATGCATTTTCCATGCATTTTATCAAGCAATCATCAAGATTAATTCAAGGTCAATCAATTATCATTCATTTGGTGTTCATGGAGCCTTGGAAGGCAAGAAAACATCAAAAATCTCAATTTGATATATACAAGTTGGTTTGACCTAAAATCAACTATGGAACACCATTTGGTCAAAAAGGCATAACTTTCTCAATTTGTTCTTTGTATTAGTCATTTAATTTAACTTTGAGTGGGCTTAGTTTTCTGCGTATTTCTGCAAATTCTCTCTGCTTGGAGTGAATCAATGACTCCAATTAAGAGAGACATGAGTGATGATGTTAGTTGACGCTAAAACATGTGGTGTTTAAGCTTGAAACTACGAATTCATGAACTTGCAAAATCACATGAACGGAGGTCGAAGATGAAGGTGTTCGTGCGCCAGGGTGGAAAATTCAAATTTCCTGACCAATCAGGTTGCACCACGCCTTTCTATCTGTGGCATTATTTAGTTAAATTCCTTTTTATTTCATTTTCTTTCAAAATTAATTAAAATAGCTCCAAATTGATTTTTGACTTCATTTATTTCCATAATTTTGTAAAAATATTTTCTATCATATATGTTTTTTTTCCAGAATTTTAAAATGATTTTTTATATTTTTTGTTATTTTCCTCTTATTTTATTTTTAATTACTTTTAACAGTTTATTTCTCCATCATTTTCAAATATTTTTGGATCCAAGTTTGGAGATATTATTCCTCATAACTTTTCTGATTTTTCACAATTTTCTTGATTATTTATTTGATAATTTAATGTATATTTTGAATTTTACATCTAATTTTCATTTTAATTCATTTTAAATATATTTTTAATCATTTTCTCTTTCTTTTAATGGATGTTTGGTTTTGAATTTTGTTGACTTTGATTGATTATGTATGATTGATGTTTCATCTTGTTCATTTGGACTATGGATTGATACTTTGGTTGAATTAAATTTAAATATTTTAAACTTATGATTAAATGATCATTTGATCATTTTTGGTAATGATCCAATTCCCTTGCCTTTGTGCTTGATCACTTTTCTTCTTCTTCTTCTTCTTCTTCTTCTTCTTCTTCCCTTTCTTTTGTTTTGACTTATGCTACATTGTTTTAGGAGAATGATTTCTATCATTTCTCTAAAATGTATGACACATAATTTGCTATTGTCCAGCCTGATATAGGTGTTACTTCTACATAAGTACACTTACGATTGCTTATCTTAACACTAAATTATCCCGATTCAATTGATTTCATCATTAACACTAACTTGATCATTAATTGAGCTAACTTTACTTTTATGCACCTTTACTTTAATGCCCTTCATCATTTTTCCATTTACATTCATATCATTTATTTCTTGTCATTATGCTTAAGCTTCTTGTCTTTATTGCTTTATCTTTACTTGCCAAAAGACCAAAAACATCTAAATAAGAAAAAACCTTTAAAAACTCTTAATAATTTTGTATGGGTTTGATGTTACTATCCCATGCTTGAGGAGTTTGAACTTTTGGACTTAGGTTAGATCATCCCTATGCTTGGAGATTTTTGTATCTGAAACGTTGAGAACTCATTTGGATCTTGGACTTTCATTTGAGAACATGGCCCTTATCTTGATAAACTGTTGAACTTTTGAACTTGGGATTCATCTGATGCTTTGAGATCTTAATAGTCATCTGATACACTTACTTTTTTCATATGAGGCTTTAGATTCATCTTATCATATTGCTTTGCTTGCTTGCTGCTTCTTGTGGCTAAATCCAAGGGGAAAGGAATGCTCATTTTAACCAATGTCAAATGTTTTCTCCATCCTATGGTTAGTTCACTTGCACACACAAATTCTTTCTCTTAGGCTACCTTACAATGAGATCTTTTATTTTATTTCCCTTTATCTTTTATGCTTTAGGATAATATCTTCATCTCCTACCCCGTTCTTCAATTTTCAAAACTTCTCCCCTTTTTAAAACTTTCTTCTTTTCAAACTTAAAACTTTTCTTAATAAACATTGACTTTGTCAAGTAACATCAAACATTTTGCTTAAATAAATTCTAAGATACTTAAGCATATTCAAACTCTTTCAAAACCTCTAAAAAGGATAAACATCATCAAACTTTCTTTTTGTGTATCTGTGCACTTTTCTTTTAAAACCTTTTTAGAAAGGAAGAACATTAGTCCAGTTCTTGCAGTGAAGCAAACCCTGAGTCCCTAAGAGTTCAGGTTGCAGTTGTTGATATTTTCCACTTGAATGTGAGACATGTTTGTTGATTAAATCCAAGTAAAGCTCTCGATATCAATATGATGCAAGTACACACTCCCACATACTTGTGGATAGAAAATGGTGTTTTCCATTCGAAGGCAACATAATGTTTTTTCCATTAAAAACAAATAAACAAAGCTCCATGTTTATTTTTCAGCAGAACTACAAATGCTCTGACTTCTCTATTGCACAAAAGAGGTGTGTAAGCACAAAATACGATGTCTTTCCAAGCACAAAAAAATAATAAAAACAACTTCTTATCTCATCTCATCAATATTTTTTACAAACAAACCCTTTAGCCCTAAAACGCTGATTTTCAAAAGGTTCCTATGGAGTACCATAGATGTGAGGGGAACTAATATTTTTCCCTTGCATAACTAACCCTCCGCATCCAGATCTTTTCTTTTGTTGGTTTTATTGTTAAGTTAATCAACAACGTAATCTCAATTTTTCCTCCGTGACAAGTATATGTGTGCATGAAATTTACTAATTTTGTGCTTATGAACTGGATGTTTGGGGTCTTATGTTGATGTTTTTGTTTGCAGAATTTTGAATTCGCATGGTTGTATGTGTTATATGAACATGAGTGGTCCTTGAGTGAGTTACTTAGAGTTATGAATGCACCTTTGGTTAATGTAATGTTTGACTTAGGAACTATTTCATATCATAGAAGCCTTAGGTAAATGGATGGTTTATTTGAACTATGGCAAGTGGATTGATTATGCGGACTTGTAGCATGACATGTCTTTATGATCTTGAATGTATCTTAGCTTATATTTATTTGAATATAGCAACGTGAAAGTTAGAATTTTCATGTGGATTAATTTAGAGTAATGGATTATTTTTCTGATCTACGTGTGTTAGAGTTGTAATCAGTAATCGTAATTAGTTATTAATAAGTAATCATAATGTGGATTGTATGTGTTATGTTGAGTTATTTGAATTAGTGTAGTCCATGCTATGGAATGGTGTGATTATTATCTTGTGAAGCAATATTGTGGATGGGCACGAGTTTGATATATTGTGTTAATATTTTGATGTAACTTTGACATCTTAATTATTGTAGCAATATGGATTCACACAAGTTTGTTATCTTGTATTGGAATTTTGATGTGATAATATATCAATGAATAGTTTGAAATTAAAAACAGGTTTCCGTAAATTTCATGTAACGAATAAACATGGGTTAAAACAGGTTTAAATTAAAAAAATACTAGCAGGGGCTAAAACCGACGCTATAACGCATAATAATAGGTTTATAGCGTCTACCATAACTGACGCTACAATGTAAAATAGCAACGCTATAATACACGATTATAGATTCGTATTGTCAAACAAGGCCGACGCTAATTTAATACATAAAACACTAGATAGTCTCTATTAACCGACGCTAACTGGCCATATGGTCTCTATTGATCGAAAAGCCTCTATGGCTTGGTTAAAGTTACCAGAAAAACCTTTTGTGCTTAGCTAATGTATTAATGACTCATCATGACCAATTAAGAGATTTTTAAATTAGATAATCAATTAGCCCATCAGATAATCATTCATCGGAATTGATTAGAGGAAGCAATAAGTGATTAGTGATGTGCCATTTAAAATCCTTCTATAACTGAATTGCATAATCGATTATGTGATAAGCATAATCGATTATGAGCACTAAAAATCTCGTGTATTTTTTCCATTTTCAGCCACACTTTATCCTTTAAATAGAGAGCTCATATCTCATTTAATTCACACCATAAAGCATATTTTGAATACTCTTTTTCACTCTTTAGTCTCTTATCTCTCTTTATTTCTTATTCACTTTTTTTTCCTCAATGTTTTAAGTGTGAAATTTTTTGTGAGGTAATTTGTTCTATTGTTGGGGAAATTTGTAACATATCTTGTGAGATTTTGTTGTTGGTTCTATTCTAAACGAATTTAAAAAGATCTTGTTTGATTTGTGTGGCTCTCCGTTAATATCTCGTGCCTGGTTTGTTAGCTAAGCCATGAATAAAAATTCTCTCTTTGTTTGAGATTAGCCGGATATAAAATCTCTATTTCGGTTGGGAGGATATACATGATATAAAATTCTCTCTTTCAAGTTTGTTTGTAAGAAAGTTCATGAACATAACCTGTGAAAAACTTACTCATATAGTGGAACTCTCAAGAATTATTTCTTAAAAAAAGATGTGACCGAAGTGGACCTGCCAAACTGTTGCACCCCAATTTTTGACCTCTGAGATCCCATCATTTTTCTAAGTATCGTGATCATTATCATTATCATTTATCATCATGCATATTTTTATTTACTAACAAAAAAATATAAAAAAAAGTTTGTTGCTTGTGTGTCAAAAACAAAAAGAAAAAATTGACTTTAACTGTTAAGTTTTCACTTTAACTGTTACGTTAATACCCGGACAGCTAGTTACCAGTCAAACCCGCTATCAGCGCAATTCTCCGTGTTTGTACCATCAGTCAAATCAATTTTTCGCACTTCAAATTTCCAAGATTTTGTTCTAGAAGTCTTCTGATAATCACGTGATCAACAGAGACTCAACACTGCACAAAAATCAGGTACGCCTAACTGTCTCCTACACAAACAGTCCCTAACTAGGTTTTTTTGTTTTTTTTTCAGGAGAACGAGTTTTTGAGACCTCAAATGGATTTCATGGATCTCCATATGTCTCAAAGTACCACCAGACAAATTTTCAAACTTCGATTCGCTCGGACGCACAGTCAACAGCTTAAACAGTCAGCAGATGACCAGTTTGACCAAAAAGTCAACAGACAGTCAAAAATGCAATTTTTTGTCAACATCCATATTTTGTCAAAAGATTCATCATGTGATCAATGCTTGATCATAATTCATCAAGAAAAGTTCAGAAATCGACAAAACTCAAAATTGCAAAATTAGAGTTTTTTACCTAAAAGTCAACTGAACTTTGACCGACCATAACTCTCTCATAATTTATCAGAAAAATTCCAACCAAAGCTCATTCTCAAGGAAATTCAACTCTCTACAACTTTGATGTTGGGACCAAGGTCAAGAAATGCTTCCGCCTAAGAGATATAAGCCAAAACATTACAGGTCATTTTCAAAGTCAACAAAAAGCAGTTATTTGTCAAAGCCCATATCATCAAGTTAACTTCTCCAAATGCAAAAACGCTTCCAAAGTGGCTTGTAGAGGACATCTTGGGCTTTCCAAAAAGTTAAAGAACACTTTCATAGGATCAAAATTGAGGGAGATATGCCTTGATGAAGTTGACCTTTTTTGGGAAAATGCATGAAATAAGTAATGACCAAAACTTGATTCTTTTTCAAAAAGGCCAATTCTTTTGTGATTCAATCTTGATTCCCATATGTCTAAAGGGCATCCACGACCTATCCATGATTCATGAAACTTTTATTTCATTTTAATTAAATTTTATTCATTTAAAGTTTAATTAAAGTGAGATAATTCAAAGATATTATCAAAGATGCTTATGGTTGCCAATCAAGACCAATTCAAGATGCTTAAAGATATTATTGCAAGATTGAAGAGAATAACACTTGAGTGTTTTAACCATGGTTAAAGAAATGCACTCATTGAAAGAATATTCCATTCTTTTTCCACAAAATTAATCATGACAATTCCAACTTGCAAGGCTTCCATATCAAATCATTTGCCTATAAATAGAACTTCATTTTCTTCATTCAAGGGGAGGAAAAAAAAGAGAGGAACAAGAGGAGAGCACAACAACAAACATCAAAGCCATAACATAAGTTTTATATTTTCCAAAAGTTTCAATAAACTTGTAAAAATCAAGGCTCATTCAAATAGCCACTTTCAATCAATTTCATTCACTCTATCCCACTCTTGGGACATCATAGAGTAAGTACAATGTAATTTTTAATATATAGTAGTGTTAGGAGTTCATGAATTAAAAACTCCATATTTATGCATATTTTCAATTTCTCAAAAAAAAAAGTTTTAATTTTAGTTTTAAGTTGATAAAATGTTTATTTAATTTTTAACGTAAAAATATTTTATTTCTTTCCATAATTAATTTATTTTGCTTAATTAATTAGTAATTATGTAAATATTGCTTTTTAATTATTTTCAACCAATCAAAAAACTCCAAAAATATTTTCCGTTTAGATTTAGGTTTATATTTTTATAATCTAATATTTGACATATATTTTATTTTTATTCATAGTTAATTTATTTTGCTTAATTAATTAGTAATTATGTATATATTTTCTTTTTTTAATTATTTCTAACCTATCAAAAAATTCAAAAAAAATATTTTATTTTGTTAAATTTGGTTTATATATCATATACTAATTTTATACATAACTAGATTTATTTTTCTTGTTAAGTTTAATTATTTGTATAATTATTTGTTTAATTAGCTTGTTAATTAACTTAAAATCAAATTCCAAAAAAAATCACAAAAAGAATGAGTTAAGTTTAATTTGTTTTATATTTATTTTTGTATATTATTTGATATTATTTCTTATCTTTTTCCTTTGTCCCGAATCAGAATATAAGATCAAATATGGCAGAGATTGTATGCAGTTGATTTAAGACTTTTTGGAAATTTATCGTGTAGTCGCTATGATTCTATCAAGCTTCTGATAAATTTTCATTAACTTTAAATCCGAGATCATCATTCACTCACCATCGATCTTCACTAACATCGTGAATATACTTGACTAGCTTCAAGATGATTCACGTGCTAACATACTAACAATTGACTTTAATTTCCGCATTTTTATTATATTGTTCTTTATATTTCTTGCTTTATGCTTTATTTTATTATTTATTATTTATGTTTCTGTTATTTTTTCTTTGTCCATTTGGACATATTATTTATATTTCTGTTATTTTTTCTTTGTCCACTTGGACATATTATTTATATTTCTGTTATTTTTTCTTTGTCCATTTGGACATATTATTTATGTTTCTGTTATTTTTTCTTTGTCCATTTGGACATATTGTTTATATTTCTGTAATTTTTTTCTTTGTCCACTTGGACATATTATTTATATTTCTGTTATTTTTTCTTTGTCCATTTGGACATATTATTTATGTTTCTGTTATTTTTTCTTTGTCCATTTGGACATATTATTTATATTTCTGTTATTTTTTCTTTGTCCACTTGGACATATTATTTATATTTCTGTTATTTTTTCTTTGTCCATTTGGACATATTATTTATATTTCTGTTATTTTTTCTTTGTCCATTTGGACATATTATTTATGTTTCTGTTATTTTTTCTTTGTCCATTTGGACATATTATTTATGTTTCTGTTATTTTTTCTTTGTCCATTTGGACATATTATTTATATTTCTGTTATTTTTTCTTTGTCCATTTGGACATATTATTTATATTTCTGCTATTTTTTCTTTGTCCATTTGGACATATTATTTATATTTCTGCTATTTTTTCTTTGTCCATTTGGACATATTATTTATATTTCTGCTATTTTTTCTTTGTCCATTTGGACATATTATTTACATTTCTGCTATTTTTTCTTTGTCCATTTGGACATATTATTTATATTTCTGCATTTTTTTCTTTGTCCATTTGGACATATTATTTATATTTCTGCTATTTTTCTTTGTCCATTTGGACATATTATTTACATTGCTGCTATTTTTTCTTTGTCCATTTGGACATATTATTTATATTTCTGCTATTTTTTCTTTGTCCATTTGGACATATTATTTATATTTCTGCTATTTTTTCTTTGTCCATTTGGACGTATTATTTATGTTTCTGCTATTTTTCTTTGTCCATTTAGACATATTATTTATGTTTCCGCTATTTTCTCTTTGTCCATTTGGACATATTATTTATGTTTCCGCTATTTTTTCTTTGTCCATTTGGACATATTATTTATGTTTCCGCTATTTTTTCTTTGTCCATTTGGACATATTATTTATGCTTCCGCTATTTTTTCTTTGTGCACCTGGACCATATTTTTACCTTTAAGCTAAAACATTAATAATCAAGATAAAACTAAAAAAAAAGCACTTTGCACACTTGCACCTCTATGGTTTTCCCTTTTATTACCTTTTTTTAATCATACCATCATTTAAGAAAAGTATTAAATGCATAGGAAAGATCTTATAAATTGAGAGTAGATAACTCCTAATTGCTTGCTCAAACACTTTCATTTTCAAACAACGTATTTTCAAAACTTCTCATCTATTTTCAAAACTTTCATCTGGTATTTGAAGGGCATTATTCCCGGTGAAACTCTTCAGAGACCTATGTGACCTATTGTCCATCTTCACTTCTTCTATTTTCAAATCAATAATGCATTTAAAAAGTGAGCTAAGCAATTAAGAGCCCATGGATAACCATGGATACAAAGGGTGCTTAAAACCTTCCCTTTGTATAACCAACCCCCCGAACCCAAAATCTGTCAAAAGGTCTTTCCTGTTCTTTTATGCCTTTCCTAAATGTTGGACAAAATAAAAGTCGGTGGCGACTCTTGCAAAAATATAAAATATAAAAAAAAAGAGCAAGGAGTCAGTTTGCAAAAACCGAGTTTACAGAACTGGCGACTCTGTTGGGGACTGAAAAATCTTTTTAAAAGAGGGGTTACCTTAGAGTTTTTGATCACTTTAAGATTTGCTTATACTTGTTTATTTTGTTATTTTTTTGCTATTCTGGATATATGTGTGGTTCCGTCACTTGAGATACATTATGGACAAATCCTAACCCGGATTAAGTACACATAAGAATTAGGTGGAGGGTATAGTCATGTACAGGCGTACGTGAGAATCCTTCCGCTCAGTGGAGGTTCCTTGTTGGTAATATATGTTTAGCATGTTTCGTAGCGAAGACATTATTGCTTTCATTGAACTGTAGAAGCTGAGTTGGCCGTAGAACCCCAACCCATCATGGCCTTATTAGGTTGTGGCGCAGAAACTATTCAGGTGAAGACTTGGATTAGTTGTCATGCGGAGAGCCACACTCAGACGAGTTTTTCTTGAGAATATTGCTAGCTCACAAGTTCAGTTGTGCAAGCCGGTAATATCCGAAAGAAAAATGTAGACTCTGACGTATCAGTAGAACATGTTATGCAGGTGATTAACCCTAGTACTATCCCATATTTGGTTCTTTGACCTCATGCTCGTGACGTTGAACTTTGGAACCTACCTTATGTGCACCATGTTTGTGTTACCATTTCTGTATATGTGGCATTCATGCATTCATACATTCATAAAAATATTTTCCTTTGATTTCCAATGAACTCAGAGGTCTTTTTTTGTAAACATCGTAAGTTTCATCAAACTCAATGGATCTTGGGTGTTGATGGGGTGAAAACTCTAATCCACCAAAATGGATGATTGATTTTGATGATAACTTGATCAATGCTTTAATCCAATGCTTGAATGTTTGCAAATTAATATCTTAAGTTCTTTGAAACTCAAAAAATATAAACAATAATTACATCATTTGCATACATACATCCAAGTTATCCATGAAACTTATCCTTGTCTGTCTCCATCTTCAAAGGTATCTATCTACCATCGAGCTGATTCTTCCCCCTCGGAATCCTCTTCCAGAAGGTTTCAGATCCGATCTTCATTGTCCTTTCCATAAAGGGGCAGCGGGCCATGATTTAGAAAGATGTTTCCCTACTGTTTGCATTTCCTCAGTTGTATTGTTTGCTTTTAAACTTTGTTTATTCCTGAATGTTAATTTTAATGAAATGAGCATCGTATGTTTGAATTCATTTTCATCTACTATGTCTATGTTCATGCTTCTTTTACAAAACTTTTCTCCTATTTTTCTTTCTCTATCAAACTTGTGTTTTATGCAAAGATTTGAGGGAGGATGATGACAACGAAGTACCCAGGTTGTTGAACTGTATGCTTTCAAATAAAACTTTGCTGACGATGTACAGGCATTGTTTCAATTCCCAAACACTGGAGAAATAAGGAAGTTAATCCCTCGTCAACCCCTTTGAGCCTAGAAGTTGGTGTTTCTTTCTGTACGAAATAACCCACATTTTAACCCGGGGTAGGGTAGTTCCCAGTTAATTTGGTTGTGCATTCTATTTTAAGAGAATCATTTAATACACCTTTTAACAAGTGTTTTAATCACAAGCTTTCCTCCGCATACATCAAAGAAATATTGGAGACACCAAGCAAAAGTCGATGATGGTTCATTATAATCATTAAGCAAGGTAGTCACTATCTTTCAAAAAAAGTATCAAAAAAGAAAACCGACGAAAAGCCTGCTAAGTCAAAATCAAAAATGACTTAGGCAAAAATTAAGGCATCCCGCTGACTGTAAGTTCAAAATAAACAGTTCAGGCAAAAGTTAGGGATATCAAAAAAGAAAAGGAGAGATAAGTCAATAAATTCTTGAACCACAAAATGTTGTGACTATCAAAAGGAAGAAGTGACTCTCCAGCTGAGGGATGCAAGAACTGAGCTTAATGAGGCCCAAAATGACCTCAATCTGAACAGGATGGATCCTGTAGGCATTATGAAGGTTAAAAACCTTACTGAAAAAGTTATCCAGCTGAATGCTTTTGAAGAGAGTATTGACTAAAGGAGACAGTAATTCTGCCTATTACTATGCTAGCATCAAGTCAAGGAGCCAACACAAAAGTATGGATACCCTGCATATGGATGATGGGACTGTCCTCACTGAGCAAAAAGACATTCATAATGAAGTTATTAGGTTCTATACAGGGCTTATGGGCAGTAAATCTAGGCAACTGAAGCATGTGGATATTGAAGCCCTCAGGTGTGGCAAGCAGATTAATATGCATCAGAGGGAGAATCTAGTAGCTCATGTCACTGTTAAAGAGATAGAGGAGGCTTTGCACGGTATTGGAGACTTAAAAGCTCCAGGAATTGACGGTTTTGGAGCTAAATTCTTCAAAGTTTGCTGGCAAATCATAAAGGGAGATGTTATTGAGGCAGTCCAGGAATTCTTCCTACACGGTAAACTGCTTAGAGCTTTCAATAGCACCATTGTCACTTTAATCCCTAAGCATGCTAATGCTGTCAACATTAGAGAATTTCGTCCTATAGCAGGGTGCACCACCTTCTATAAGATAATTTCCAAAATTTTGACTAGTAGATTGGGAATTGTCCTGAAAGATATTATTCATAACAGCCAAGCTGCTTTTGTTCCTGGCCAGCAGATTCATCATCACATCCTGCTTGCAACAGAGATTTTGAAGGGCTATGGCAGGAAAAGCGGGCCTCCCAATTGTATGATGCAACTGGATCTTCAGAAGGCGTATGATATGGTTGACTGGACTTCTTTGGAATGTATCCTTCAAGAGATAGGTATGCCTAAACAATTCATTGATTGGATTATGCTGGGCACTTCCACTGTTTCTTATCGTTTCAATGTTAATGGGGAGTATACTAATATCATGGAGGCAAAGAGAGGTCTAAGGCAAGGGGATCCTATCTCCCCTTTGCTCTTTGTTATCATCATGGACTATCTGCATAGAGTCATGATGAAAATGTCCAGAGATACTGATTTCAAATTCCATTATCACTGTGCAAAGCTTAGTATCACACATCTCTCTTTTGCAGATGATGTGTTATTATTCAGCAAAGGGGAGGAAAATTCAGTGAAGTATATGCTGAATGCTTTCAAGGAATTCTCTGATTCTACAGGCCTGGTTGTTAATCCTCAAAAGTGTAAACTGTTTTGCAGTGGCATGGAGGAAAGCACCATTAAGAACATACAAGAGATTACTGATTTTGGTAGAGGTTGTCTCCCTGTTAGGTACCTTGGTGTACCTCTTGCTAGCAAGAAATTGAACATCATCCACTACCTCCCTTTGATTGAGAAAATCACCAATAGAATCAGCCATTGGTCCTCTAAGCTCCTAAGTATGGCTGGTAGAATCCTTCTGGTCAAAAGTATCTTCTTAGCCATAACTCAATACTGGATGATGTGCTTTCTTATTCCAAAGACTGTTATCCAAAAAATTGATTCCATTTGTAGAGCGTTTGTCTGGACAGGTACGGAGAAAAGCAAGAAAAGTCCTATAGCATGGAACCGTGTTTGTCGACCTGTGAAGCAAGGTGGCATGAATCTAATAAATATGGAATGCTGGAATAAAGTGGCCATGATGAGGTGTCTTTGGAGCATTAGTATGAAGCTGGATAGTTTATGGATCAAGTGGATGCACACTTATTATGTGAAGAATGATACGATCTGGACTGCCAATATATCTGCTTCTGCATCGTGGATTGCTAAAGCTATTTTGGCTAGAAGGGAGGACATCCAACAACACAGGCAAATCTGGGATGGTATGACTAGCAGAGGGAGGTTCTCCATGAAGAATATGTATGAACAGTTGATGCTAGAAGAGGAACAGGTCAATTGGTGTCATCTTATCCAGCACAATGGTGCGAGGCCTAGAGCCATAGTCTGCTTATGGCTTGTCTGCCATAATCGATTGGCTACTAAAGCCAGATTGAAACGACTCGGTTTACTACATGAGGACTGTTGTAACCTGTGTGAGGACCACAAAGAGGACATTGACCATTTGCTTACCAAATGCAAAGTTACTAGGAACATTTGGCAGGATGTGTTATCATGGCTTGATGTTAAGCGGAACCCTCTGCATTGGCAAGAAGAGATGCAGTGGATTCTTCAGAACACGAAAGGCAAGAGTTTCAGGGCTAGCATGCTGAAGATCGCTGTGGCGGAAACTGTCCATGGTATATGGAGGTTTCGTAATGAGTATACCTTTGGTCTGAATACTAATAAAGATTCTTCTACTGTTGTTCATAGGATCATTGAATCTATAATCTTTAGAGGTTGGATGAAAGATAAATTTAGAAAGAAATTAGCTTTACTCATGATGTAACTAGTCCATAGAGTTGTTTGTGTTTGTACTTGTACAGTTTCTTTTGAAATAATATATATTCTTTTATTTCAAAAAAAAAAAAAAGGAAGAAGTGACTGCCATCTCTAAGTTTTTTTGGCTTGTGAACTATCATCATTACAACAGGTAAAATTCCAGAAGTCTCTTGGAACCTGAATGCATATTTTGAATTAACTGAGTTTAGGACTGAAGATCATCACGAAGATGGGGTGGGTTACAAAAATTTTGAGCCTTATATCTTTTGTTTTTTAAACCGTGAACCTGACCACGTTACAACCTTCAAAAGCCCTAATTGAAGCAAGGTTTATTTTGAAAGCATACTACAACAAGGTTGCGTAAGCTGACTCCCAAGAGATTTACCAATCATTTATGTTGATACCATATCTTTGCTTTATCTTTCACGTTGATTGTCTTAACCTTTATGTTTTAACCAGTGATTCCATTTTCTTTACAAAGTGACTTTGATTTCAAAAATATGTTTTGAGCATTGCATTAAAATTACCATTCTTGAATGAACATTTTATTTGCAAGTAAGCACTCATCTTTAAGGAAGTTCAAACAGTCGAGAAACTTGATCAGTGATCCTATCAGGGGCACGTTCCTTCAAGATCCTGTTGTTCAGATGTTTAATCAAGATTTGTTGATCAGAATATCCTCTGCAAGATGTATACTATGGCAAGTCTTCCCAACAATCATTTCAAGAGTTGAATCCATGATCAGTTCATCCCCAACATAGTTCAACTGAAGCCATGATCAGTTAGCTTGCAACAATTATTCAATCAGGGGCAATCTTCTTCAGCAATCCCCAAGCATAGTTTATCAGTCCTTCTCAAAGGATCATTTGTTTAATACAGTTATCAGTGTGACAAGAAGTTTGTTCAAGCATCTTCCGAAGCAGAGTTGGTAGAATTTCCGTGTTGAGGAATCAAAGTTCCAATCTTGCCTCATAAAAGAGTCGATCCCAGTTGTCATAAATAACTACTTTGCATTGAGCATTCATCATGCATAGAAAAATTTAACATCATGCATAAAAACAAATTCATGCTCATTTATATTTTTCCAAGTCTTGTTGTTATCAACATCTTACCTTGAGATCAAAGTCCAACTTACTTGGCATTGACCTTTAATAGTATTCAATCACGCTTTACTCTGGATTGATCTTTATTTATATTCAATCATGTTTTACTCTTGATGTTGTTTGATCGTGCTTTACTCTCGGTTGGTGTCTCAATCATGTTTTACTCTTGATGACCTTTGATATTGTCCAATCATGTTTTACTCTTGATTGTCTTTGATGATGTTCAATCATGTTTTAGTCTTGATTGCCTATGATGTTATCCAATCATGGTTTACTCTTGATTGCTTTTGATACTATTCAATCATGTTTTAGTCTTGATTGCCTATGATGATGTTCAATCATGTTTTACTCTTGAATGCCTTTGTCAATTTATACTCCTTTCCAAATTCATTCATGTTTTACTCTTGAATTATTTCTAATGTGGGTTCCAGAGATTTTTTTTCTCTGAACGTCTCTATTGATTTCCTGTCCAAAGTTCCTTTCACGTTTTACTCTTGAAAGCTTCTATCGACTGTTTCTTTCTTTTGTGAAGTACGATTATATTCCTCGATGACGCATACCTTTTCCCCAACGGAGTCTGTTTACTTCTCCCCTGTGGTGTCCTATTTCCATCTCGTGGAAATCATATGCATTAATAATCATAAGCATTACATAGCATCTCAGGTTCAAAAATTGTGTTTTCATATATATATATATTTAAGTCTCTTCAATCACGTCGAAACCAAGATTCCCAATCTTCACACCTCTGGATAGAAGAAACTTAAATAGGGGCATCTGTTGCACCCCAATTTTTGACCTCTGAGATCCCATCATTTTTCTAAGTATCGTGATCATTATCATTATCATTTATCATCATGCATATTTTTATTTACTAACAAAAAAATATTTAAAAAAAAAGTTTGTTGCTTGTGTGTCAAAAACAAAAAGAAAAAATTGACTTTAACTATTAAGTTTTCACTTTAACTGTTACGTTAATACCCGGACAGCTAGTTACCAGTCAAACCCGCTATCAGCGCAATTCTCCGTGTTTGTACCATCAGTCAAATCAATTTTTCGCACTTCAGATTTCCAAGATTTTGTTCTAGAAGTCTTCTGATAATCACGTGATCAACAGAGACTCAACACTGCACAAAAATCAGGTACGCCTAACTGTCTCCTACACAAACAGTCCCTAACTAGGTATTTTTGTTTTTTTCAGGAGAACGAGTTTTTGAAACCTCAAATGGATTTCATGGATCTCCATATGTCTCAAAGTACCACCAGGCAAATTTTCAAACTTCGATTCGCTCGGACGCACAGTCAACAGCTTAAACAGTCAGCAGATGACCATTTTGACCAAAAAGTCAACAGACAGTCAAAAATGCAATTTTTTGTCAACATCCATATTTTGTCAAAAGATTCATCATGTGATCAATGGTTGATCATAATTCATCAAGAAAAGTTCAGAAATCGACAAAACTCAAAATTGCAAAATTAGAGTTTTTTACCTAAAAGTCAACTGAACTTTGACCGATCATAGCTCTCTCATAATTTATCAGAAAAATTCCAACCAAAGCTCATTCTCAAGGAAATTCAATTCTCTACAACTTTGATGTTGGGACCAAGGTCAAGAAATGCTTCCGCCTAAGAGATATAAGCCAAAACATTACAGGTCATTTTCAAAGTCAACAAAAAGCAGTTTTTTGTCAAAGCCCATATCATCAAGTTAACTTCTCCAAATGCAAAAACGCTTCCAAAGTGGCTTGTAGAGGACATCTTGGGCTTTCCAAAAAGTTAAAGAACACTTTCATAGGATCAAAATTGAGGGAGATATGCCTTGATGAAGTTGACCTTTTTTGGGAAAATGCATGAAACAAGTAATGACCAAAACTTGATTCTTTTTCAAAAAGGCCAATTCTTTTGTGATTCAATCTTGATTCCCATATGTCTAAAGGGAATCCACGACCTATCCATGATTCATGACACTTTTATTTCATTTTAATTAAATTTTATTCATTTAAAGTTTAATTAAAGTGAGATAATTCAAAAATATTATCAAAGATGCTTATGGTTGCCAATCAAGACCAATTCAAGATGCTTAAAGATATTATTGCAAGATTGAAGAGAATAACACTTGAGTATTTTAACCATGGTTAAAGAAATGCACTCATTGAAAGAATATTCCATTCTTTTTCCACAAAATTAATCATGACAATTCCAACTTGCAAGGCTTCCATATCAAATCATTTGCCTATAAATAGAACTTCATTTTCTTCATTCAAGGGGAGGAAAAAAAAGAGAGGAACAAGAGGAGAGCACAACAACAAACACCAAAGCCATAACATAAGTTTTATATTTTCCAAAAGATTCAATAAACTTGTAAAAATCAAGGCTCATTCAAATAGCCACTTTCAATCCATTTCAATCACTCTATCCCACTCTTGGGACATCATAGAGTAAGTACAATGTAATTTTTAATATGTAGTAGTGTTAGGAGTTCATGAATTAAAAACTCCATATTTATGCATATTTTCAATTTCTTAAAAAAAATGTTTTAATTTTAGTTTTAAGTTGATAAAATATTTATTTAATTTTTAACATAAAAATGTTTTATTTCTTTCCATAATTAATTTATTTTGCTTAATTAATTAGTAATTATGTAAATATTGCTTTTTAATTATTTTTAACCAATCAAAAAACTCCAAAAATATTTTCCTTTTAGATTTAGGTTTATATTTTTATAATCTAATATTTGACATATATTTTATTTTTATTTATAGTTAATTTATTTTGCTTAATTAATTAGTAATTATGTATATATTTGCTTTTTTTAATTATTTCTAACCTATCAAAAAATTCAAAAAAAAATATTTCATTTTGTTAAATTAGGTTTATATATCATATACTAATTTTATACATAACTAGATTTATTTTTCTTGTTAAGTTTAATTATTTGTATAATTATTTGTTTAATTAGCTTGTTAATTAACTTAAAATCAAATTCCAAAAAAATCACAAAAAGAATGAGTTAAGTTTAATTTGTTTTATATTTATTTTTGTATATTATTTGATATTATTTCTTATCTTTTTCCTTTGTCCCGAATCAGAATAAAATATCAAATATGGCAGAGATTGTATGCAGTTGATTTAAGACTTTTTGGAAATTTATCGTGTAGTCGCTATGATTCTATCAAGCTTCTGATAAATTTTCATTAACTTTAAATCCGAGATCATCATTCACTCACCATCGATCTTCACTAACATCGTGAATATACTTGACTAGCTTCAAGATGATTCACGTGCTAACATACTAACAATTGACTTTAATTTCCGCATTTTTATTATATTGTTCTTTATATTTCTTGCTTTATGCTTTATTTTATTATTTATTATTTATGTTTCTGTTATTTTTTCTTTGTCCATTTGGACATATTATTTATATTTCTGTTATTTTTTCTTTGTCCACTTGGACATATTATTTATATTCCTGTTATTTTTTCTTTGTCCATTTGGACATATTATTTATGTTTCTGTTATTTTTTCTTTGTCCATTTGGACATATTGTTTATATTTCTGTTATTTTTTTCTTTGTCCATTTGGACATATTATTTATATTTCTGTTATTTTTTCTTTGTCCACTTGGACATATTATTTATATTTCTGTTATTTTTTCTTTGTCCAGTTGGACATATTATTTATGTTTCTGTTATTTTTTCTTTGTCCATCTGGACATATTATTTATATTTCTGTTATTTTTTCTTTGTCCACTTGGACATATTATTTATATTTCTGTTATTTTTTCTTTGTCCACTTGGACATATTATTTATATTTCTTTTATTTTTTCTTTGTCCATTTGGACATATTATTTATATTTCTTTTATTTTTTCTTTGTCCATTTGGACATATTATTTATGTTTCTGTTATTTTTTCTTTGTCCATTTGGACATATTATTTATATTTCTGTTATTTTTTTTGTCCACTTGGACATATTATTTATATTTCTGTTATTTTTTTTGTCCATTTGGACATATTATTTATATTTCTGCTATTTTTTCTTTGTCCATTTGGACATATTATTTATATTTCTGCTATTTTTTCTTTGTCCATTTGGACATATTATTTATATTTCTACTATTTTTTCTTTGTCCATTTGGACATATTATTTATATTTCTGCATTTTTTTTCTTTGTCCATTTGGACATATTATTTATAATTCTGCTATTTTTTCTTTGTCCATTTGGACATATTATTTACATTTCTGCTATTTTTTCTTTGTCCATTTGGACATATTATTTATATTTCTGCTATTTTTTCTTTGTCCATTTGGACATATTATTTATATTTCTGCTATTTTTTCTTTGTCCATTTGGACGTATTATTTATGTTTCTGCTATTTTTCTTTGTCCATTTGGACATATTATTTATGTTTCCGCTATTTTCTCTTTGTCCATTTGGACATATTATTTATGTTTCCGCTATTTTCTCTTTGTCCATTTGGACATATTATTTTTGTTTCCGCTATTTTCTCTTTGTCCATTTGGACATATTATTTATGTTTCCGCTATTTTTTCTTTGTTCATTTGGACATATTATTTATGCTTCCGCTATTTTTTCTTTGTCCATTTGGACATATTATTTATGCTTCCGCTATTTTTTCTTTGTCCACCTGGACCATATTTTTACCTTTAAGCTAAAACATTAGTAATCAAGATAAAACTTAAAAAAAAAAGCACTGTGCACACTTGCACCTCTATGGTTTTCCCTCTTATTACCTTTTTTTAATCATACCATCATTTAAGAAAAGTATTAAATGCATAGGAAAGATCTTATAAATTGAGAGTAGATAACTCCTAATTGCTTGCTCAAACACTTTCATTTTCAAACAACGTATTTTTAAAACTTCTCATCTATTTTCAAAACTTTCATCTGGTATTTGAAGGGCATTATTCCCGGTGAAACTCTTCAGAGACCTATGTGACCTATTGTCCATCTTCACTTCTTCTATTTTCAAATCAATAAAGCATTTAAAAAGTGAGCTAAGCAATTAAGAGCCCATGGATAACCATGGATACAAAGGGTGCTTAAAACCTTCCCTTTGTATAACCAACCCCCGAACCCAAAATCTGTCAAAAGGTCTTTCCTGTTCTTTTATGCCTTTCCTAAATGTTGGACAAAATAAAAGTCGGTGGCGACTCTTGCAAAAATATAAAATATAAAAAAAAAAAGAGCAAGGAGTCAGTTCGCAAAAACCGAGTTTACACAAACCTCTATAAATATAAGGTGTATTCTTCTTATCTATCATTTCTCTCTATTTTCGTTGCTTATTTATTTTGCTTGCATTCAAAACTGCTTTTAACTTTAATTTTACTTATTTTATTTCTTCTGCAGCTTACTTTTTTAATTTATTTTTAGAAATTGTTTTTTAAAAAGATTTTTTTTGACATTCTTTTTACAATCTCTTATTCAATTCTTTGGAGTTTCTCATGCACCATGTGCGTTTCTAAAAATAACTCAAGCTTTTGGAGGTATATTTTCTGAAGCACCTCTTTTTTTTATTTAACGTTGATTTGTTCCATAGGTATATCTACAAAACTTTTATTTAACGTTGTTTAAACACTTCCGTATATGCACCTACGTAATAATTCAACATTAAATTAAAAAAAAAAAATGCTTCCAGAAATACACCTTCGAAAGTAGAGAGAAAAATGAAATTTTGTCATGTACCTAAGAATATTATGGAATGCTTTGAGATATTTTCTAATTTTTTACCATAACATAATTGACTCCACTCTTGTATTTGGAGTGTCCAATTGTCTCGTTCTTACTTACTGTAGTTCTTGGAAGATCTAGCGTAAAATTCATAAAAATATCTATCTGAACGATGAAGGAATAGGAAAAGGGTTATACAATCTATGTGGAATAATTTTAGATTTTTCCTTCTTGCATGGAATTCATTTAAAACAAATTTGATGCACTAGATGTTTGATTGGTTTCAATATGAAATTCAATGATTTTTTTTCCAATTCACTACTCTCTTTTTTTTTGGCACTTTAATATATATTTTGGAAAATATTCTAACAACTAAATATTTTAAATGCTTTATGAATATCTGATTCCATTTTCAACTCTTAAGATTTTGGGTGAGAAAAGAAGGTTCCATATAGATATTATAGTAAATAATAGTGAATAAAACTAACCTTTTATTTTTTTTAATATTTATATTCATAGTAATCATTGTTAAACTAAAAAATTTTTCCTTCTTGCATGGAATTCATTTAAAACAAATTTGATGCACTAGATGTTTGATTGGTTTCAATATGAAATTCAATGATTTTTTTTCCAATTCACTACTCTCTTTTTTTTTGGCACTTTAATATATGTTTTGGAAAATATTCTAACAACTAAATATTTTAAATGCTTTATGAATATCTGATTCCATTTTCAACTCTTAAGATTTTGGGTGAGGAAAGAAGGTTCCATATAGATATTATAGTAAATAATAGTGAATAAAACTAACCTTTTATTTTTTTTAATATTTATATTCATAGTAATCATTGTTAAACTAAAAAATTTTATTTGAAATTTTTATCTTAACCGCATTAAAGACTTCTTTTTCTAAAAGGCAGGTTGGACATATTGATCATATACAAAATGAGTGAGGTCAATCTTTGATCCATTTTGATTAGAAAATTCCCACTCTCACTTTTTCGTCCGTAAATAAATATGGTGAAGCTTAGATTATTGTTTTAAAAAATTTTGTCATTTAGAAAAAAACTTATGGTGGGTAGCGGGACTCCGTTTGCTTCAAAATCAATAATACAATTCAAAACTCACACTATACTTAATAAAGTATTATGCTAAAGAAACAAAAAAGCATCAAAGATGTTAACACCATAAGATTCCTTGCATCCATTGGATGAATGCAGTTCACTGGCAATATTAGTTTACTGTAAGAAGAAAACAAAATTAAAATATTTAATTGAAACTCATGATATCTTAAACACAGGTATTGTTACCATTATTCTAAAACAAATCACCCTCAAATTCGCATATATTTCAACTCATATCCAATTAATTAATTAATTATTTAATTATTAAATAAAAACTGAATAGTCTTTTTTACTTTATTTAATCACTGTTCTGGGCTGGGCCAAGATTTGCCCCAACCTAGTTTCAGCCCATTAGGCTTAAAGGCCCAAACCAACCTAAGCTACTGGCAGACGATGCTTCATGCTCGTCTCGGCATTGCCCGGCGCCACTCTCCGTCTTCTAGCTGGTGCTCGGCACAGTGCTGTCCACGAGCAGGTGGATGCTCGGCACACAGCTCCCCGCGAGCATCTACTTGCCGAGGACCCTGCTCCGCGCAGGGGTCCTTCACACCCAATCCTCCGAATACTACGGAGTCCACGTGGCCTCTATAAGACCGCGTCTCCCTTGGATTCCGGAGCGGTTAACCAGGACAGAGGGCATCACGCACCTCCGATATTTCCGCCTAGGAAACCTGGCAGTCTCCTAATTGGGCCTGGAAATCCAGTCCACTAGCGTGATCATGGCCCAGCGCTGGGGGCTATAAATACCCTCTTTCAGTAGAGGGTCAGGTATTCACTTCCTTCTAACCTTTAGCTAGTACTTGCACTCCTTTGCTCGTCTTCTTACTTTGGCATCGGAGTACCTTGCAGGTACACCCCCCTCCTCCTTCCTAGAAGATCCAGTCCGGGCAGCCTACGACAATTCTTCTGATCAGGTACGATCAGTGGCGCCGTCTGTGGGAAACTTGCTTCCCCGTCTTTAACAAAACAAAGATCAAAGCTATTCCTTTTCCAATCGTCATGGCTGACAACAACAACAACATCCCAACTGCTGATCCCTTCCTCCTGCAACACCTGATCGACGAGTCCACCCGTGACGGGGCGAATCGTCGTCGACAGGGGGGAAATCGGCGTACCCCCACCGGGCAAAGAAGGCCCGGGCATGAAGCCTCACCACCCAGGAGGCAGCAGATCCATAGCATCCAGCAACTGCAGGGCCTCCAACAGGTTCAGAACGTTGACCAAGTCCCTCCCGAAGGACACGTTCAGAACGGGGAGGACGGGCAGCACCGAAATCACAATGGGCCAGAACATGCCCAGAATGTGAATGAGGCCGACACCAGAGACGGACAAACTGCTTCCTCATTCACCCACACCTCTGAAAGGCGGAGAGCCCGTCACGGAGAAGAATAGGAGCCGCTCAGCATTCCCGAGGACGCTGACCCCATCACCGTCCGTCTGCTCAAAGAAATACAGTTGACAAACAACCTCCTCCGAATTCAAGACGACCGAATTCACGAGCTGGAAAGACAGCGACGACGACGTCGCTCCCCTCCGAGGAAGCACTACAGGTCACGCTCCTATTCCTCCTCGCGCTCACCGCCAAGGAGGTACCGCCGGCGTTCCCCATCCTCTTCAAGGTCTCCACCAAGAAGATATCACCGCCGGAGGACACGTTCCCGTTCTCCGCCAAGAAAGAGCAAGAAGAACCAGAGGCCAGAAGCCACTGAAGCGGGAAGCCCCTCCCCCGAACAGGATCATCGGGGCCCTTCCAAAGCTGCACCGAAACCTGGCGAACGTCCCCCTCGGGACAACCGTACCAGTTCGGACGATAACCAAGGAAAACCCCGGCGAAACAGACACTACACTTCACCGGGACCAAGCGATGAGGAGGACTTCCGCAGCCCCTTGTCCGGCAGTATCCGGAGAGCCCACCTCCCTCGGGGGATGGAAAAACCGCCAGTATTGGACCAATACGACGGGACCACTGATCCCGACGACCATATTCGGAGCATCGAAGCGGTCATGGACTATCACGTCGTCAGAGGCTCGATCAAGTGCCGCATTTTCCCGACCACCCTCAGGAAGGGAGCGATGAATTGGTACAGGAACCTCCCTCCGAACTCCATCCATTCCTGGACCGAGCTCAAAGAACTCTTCTTGAGCCACTTCACAGCCTCCCGACGACAACCGAAATCGGAAGCCAATCTCGAGGCCGTGATACAAGGACCCAACGAACCTCTTCGGGATTACCTTGAAAGATTCAACAAGGAGGCCGTCCAAGTGCAGACGGCCGACTACATGAAGAGATACCTCTTGGAGCGAGGACTACTCCCCGGTAGTGACTTCAAGAAGGCCATTAAGATTGAGAAGGTGCACTCGATGAATGCCCTCCTCCGCAAAGCAAAGGCATTCATCGACTTTGAAGAAGGCGAGGCAGCCGCGATCAAAGCCTCGAGGGGCAGTGATGTTGCTCGCAGCTCAAACCTCAAGGATCTAGGATCACGCCGAGGACAAGACAAAAGGAGGGACGACAGGTCCCGAGATGCCAAAGAGCGCCGAGGACCGGCAGGACGGTTCAACGACTACACTCCTTTGAACGCCTCGCGGGAGAAAATTCTGGCCGACTGCCAGAACACCGAGTTCAAGAACTCCGGCATCAGGCCCCCGAAGTCAAATCCTACAAGACCGGGGACAGACAAGTCCAAATACTGCAAATACCACAAGAGTCACGGGCATCTGACCGACGAATGCATACATCTCAAAGATGCCATAGAGACCCTGATCAAAGAGGGACTCCTATCAAAGTACACGAAGAAGAGAGAACCCTCCCGAAGAGATGTCCCTCGGAACTCTGACGAGGGGAACTCACCAGATAGCAGACCGCTTCAAGTCGCACTGTCCGTAACCCGACCGGAAGACTTCATCCCTTCAGTCGGCGTGACGACCGCCCTCAGCACCTGGGAACATTTCCCCACCGCAATGGTCATCTCCAACGGCGGCGACCCCGGTGTAGCGGGGAAAATCTGATATCGAAGCCATGGGATTGACTCGAATCAATATTCCGTTTGAAATCGCCACCGCGCTTTATTTTTTCAAAGGAAAAGGGAAAAGAACGAAAAACCCAAAGTTTTGTTTTTAAAACAAAAAGAAGAGAACTCAGGTTCGGGTGTTGATTATATGAGGGGAAGGTTTAAAGCACCCCTCATATCCGTGGTACTCCACGGGAACCTTTTTGAAAATCTGTGTGTGTATGCTAAAAAAGAGTTTGTTTTATTTTTAAAATAAGCTCGGCAAAGCGTTAAGCTTTGGGCCTACATACCTCCTCGGTGCAATGGAGAAGTCAGAGCTAATGTAGTTCCGCTTTAAGGGAAAAACATTTTTAAAACGAATAAACACTTTGTTGTTGTTAGAGAGAAATACTCAGCCATTGATCTTGAGCATGAGAACAAACAAGTTCTTTGCATCGCAAATGAAAGAAGGGCTCCAACTCGGATAAAATCAACGAGTATGCCACTAGCTCTCTCACGCGGAAAAGATCTCGTTATTATCAATCAATTTCAAAATCGTGGGGTATAACCACTCGTTTCGACAATTAACGGTGTCTAAACTTTTGAAGAAAAGCCACTAAGGGCGAAAGATATTTTTAAAAAAAGTTTTGGAAAGATTGCAAACATAAGAATATTTTTGAAAAAGGGAGAAGATTTTGAAAATTTAAGAATGGGAGGAGATGAAGAGGCTATCCTATTGCGTAAAATAAAAGCTAAGGAAAAGAACGGTCTAACCGAAGTAAGAAGCCAACACTTGACATTATGAGTCAAGGTAGATTTCCCATCCTTTGGATTTATCAATACCAACACATTAACACTTGGGGGATCCAGATGAACATATTATCTTAGCACCACTTCGCATTAAGCACATTAAAATTCTGACGAAAATCGGGCAGAGTAACGGCTGTTTTCGAGTAAAATCCTTATATCAATGCCTTGGAATTAACCATCAAGGGCTTTCAAGGAAATACCTGCATACACAAACAGACAACAATCCAATGCCAGACAGACAGAACAATCACAGAGTAATAACAGAATGAGGGTCCAGAGGTACTAGGTCCATAAGTCCAAATCTCCAAAATGCTAGGGATAGTAACCAATAGTCCAAAGAGAGCCTTATGTATTTTTTAGATTTTGGTTTTTTATTAGTGTTTTAGCAAAAAAAGTAAAGTATGGTCCAAGTGTACAAAAGAAAAATAGCGAAAGCATAAACATATGTCCAAATGGACAAAGAGAAAATGGCGGAAAGTAAATATGATGAAATGATAAAATAAAGCGATAAAGCGAGAAATATAAAGAGCGGTATAGTAAAGGTGCGGAAATTAAAGTTAGTTGTTAGATGTTAAAGATAACCATCTTGAAACTTGTCAAGTATGTTATCAAAGTTAGTAATGGAGATCGATGGTGAGTGAATGATGTACTCGGATTTAAATTCAATGGGGTTTATCAGAAGCTTGATAAAATCATAGCGACTACACGATAAAAACCTCCACAAGTCTTAAATCAACCGCATACAATTCTCTTCCATATTTGATCTTTTTATTCGGGACACGAAATATTGCGCTATGTTAAGCAGATCGCCAAGTGATTTATGTAGAAATCACCCTACAACGAGGCCGATCAAAACTTTATGTGCTAATGCATGCGAGAAGAACGATATGTAGATCGCCTTCCGAAAGCAATACCGCACGAAAAGAAAAATGGTGAGTGATCTAGTCTTTGCAAAGAATCCATAAGAATTCTCAAGGTATTAAGACTTTCATCGATCAAAATAAAGAGAAACAAAAGATGGAACCACATTAAAAGCTCCTTTCATCCATAATTTCAATCACTTAATATTGCGGATTTGGATTCTCATCCTATCGACGCCCTAAGTCCATTGAAATTAGAGAGAAATTAGGCCTCCAACTTGTGATTCAAAGAAAATATCAAAAGAATGTAGTAGAAGATGAGTTAGAACCAAAAACAAGTCAAAAACCACAAAAATCAGCATTCTGCCCAGTGTAAATCGATTTGCACAGAGTGTAAATCGATTTGCATAACTCTGTTTTCAAAATCTGCGCAGTTTTCAGTTGTGTAAATCGATTTGCACCAGATGTAAATCGATTTGCACAACACAGTTTTAAAAAAAAACAACAAATAAAGAGAAGAAAACTTGTTTAAACATAAAACCAAACACCTTGTGATCTTGGATCAATTTGTGCACGAAAATGTATCAATTAAGCAAGCAAATCTCATCAATGTAGCACCAAAGGTGCATCAAGCATAAACAACAAAGGATCACATCTTGTATCATGAAAAGGATCTAGAATTTTACCAAATCTTCACAAACTTTGAATCTTCTTCAAGAACACACAACCACAAGCCTTGATCTCTCACAATTGATGAAGAAAAGTAGTGTTTATGTTGAGGTTTAGCTCTAAATTAGTGAGGTTCAAGATGTGACTCACTAATTTGTGTGGAAGAAAAAGAGCTTTGAGTGAGGGGTTTGGAAGAGGTGAGGAGAGAAAGAGCAAGAGTTTTCTTGGCTATCAAAGCTTGAAAAATGAAGAGGGGAGTGCCTCAATTTATAACACTTAGGCTTGGGAAATTTTGTGGCTTGGAGTTAGGATTGGAAAATAGAATTAGGTTTGGAAAAGTGATTTGGAGCCAAAAATGAAATCCAATGGTCTTGATGCAATCACATGAGGGTTTATGATTAAATGATGTAGATAATCAAATGTAAGAACTAAGTCATGCTTCCCATGCTTGCAAATGATGTCAACACTTCAAAAAGCTGAAATTTGCCTTCATTTTTCCAAATTCGTGCTGGTGCAATCGATTTGCACCTTATGCAAATCTATTTACATGGCTGAAATAGGCAAAATCTGGGGCAAAAACAGTTATGCAAATCGATTGCTGTCTTATGCAAATCGATTTGCACTGACGGCAGAAGCAAATCTGGTGTAGAAACAGTTGCGTAAATCGATTTACACCTTATGCAAATCGATTTGCATAGTGAAAATGTTGAAAAATGCTCCTTTGATGGGTATTTTGACTTGGTACCTACAAAACACAAACATACAAAAGCACAAGGCAATATTTTTGGTATTTGGGTTAGTATAATATGCATACAAGGTAAACAATCACTGGTGCTTGATGGTCCCTCTCATTGATGAGGTGAGTGCAACACCATAAACAAAACTTCCAAGTGAAGCTCTTGATTAGTGATTGAGATATGAATGATATAGGATCTTAGGGTCAAAAATTGGGGTATGACAGATGCCCCTTAAATATATAAAACACAATTTTTTATCCTAAGATGCAATGCAATGTTAATGAATGCATGTGATAATAATAAAGCATGACAACACTGGGGAGTAACAGGTGATCCACTGGGGAAAACAAATGTCTTGTTACGACTCCGCTGGGGAAACAAACGTCTTGCGAGTAGAAACTCCACTGGGGAAGGCAAGACTTTGTTGGAGAGACGGAACTTTGGTGGAGAAAGAAACTTCTCTGGGGAAAACACTTCGCGTCAGAGAGGTTATAGCATCCTCTTTTATTGGGGATGAGAAAAGGGGATCATCCTCTTTCACTGGGGATGAGAAAGTATGCATCTTGAATCAGAATGCCAATCTTCTATTAACAGAAATCACACCATCGTACCACTGACAATATGAAGAGGTGTACCGCCGTACCACTGACGATAACACATACCAACGTTCCACTGAAGGCATACCGAGAAATATACCACCGTACCACTGATGACATGAAGAGAGATATACCACCGTACCACTGATGATATGAAGAGACATATACCACCGTACCACTGATGATACAGAAGGGATAATACATCGACGTTCCACTGACGGTGAAGATAACAAAATACACCAACGTTCCACTGAAGGTGAACTACCAACGTCCCACTGGAGGTAGAAAGAGAAATACATCGACGTACCACTGACGATGAAGATAACAAAATACACCAACGTTCCACTGAAGGTGAAGATAACAAAATACACCAACGTTCCACTGAAGGTGAACTACCAACGTCCCACTGGAGGTAGAAAGAGAAATACATCGACGTACCACTAACGATGAAGATAACAAAATACACCAACGTTCCACTGAAGGTGAACTACCAACGTCCCACTGGAGGTAGAAGGAGAAATACATCGACGTACCACTGACGATGAAGATAACAAAATACACCAACGTTCCACTGAAGGTGAACTACCAACGTCCAACTGGAGGTAGAAGGAGAAATACATCGACGTACAACTGACGATGAAGATAACAAAATACACCAACGTTCCACTGAAGGTGAACTACCAACGTCCCACTGGAGGTAGAAAGAGATATACATCGACGTACCACTGACGACGAAGATAACAAAATACACCAACGTTCCACTGAAGGTGAACTACCAACGTCCCACTGGAGGTAGAAAGAGATATACATCGACGTACCACTGACGACGAAGATAACAAAATACACCAACGTTCCACTGAAGGTGAACTACCAACGTCCCACTGGAGGTAGAAAGAGAAATACATCGACGTACCACTGACGATGAAGATAACAAAATACACCAACGTTCCACTGAAGGTGAACTACCAACGTCCCACTGGAGGTAGAAAGAGAAATACATCGACGTACCACTAACGATGAAGATAACAAAATACACCAACGTTCCACTGAAGGTGAACTACCAACGTCCCACTGGAGGTAGAAAGAGAAATACATCGACGTACCACTGACGATGAAGATAACAAAATACACCAACGTTCCACTGAAGGTGAAGATAACAAAATACACCAACGTTCCACTGAAGGTGAACTACCAACGTCCCACTGGAGGTAGAAAGAGAAATACATCGACGTACCACTGACGACGAAGATAACAAAATACACCAACGTTCCACTGAAGGTGAACTACCAACGTCCCACTGGAGGTAGAAAGAGAAATACATCGACGTACCACTGACGATGAAGATAACAAAATACACCAACGTTCCACTGAAGGTGAACTACCAACGTCCCACTGGAGGTAGAAAGAGAAATACATCGACGTACCACTAACGATGAAGATAACAAAATACACCAACGTTCCACTGAAGGTGAACTACCAACGTCCCACTGGAGGTAGAAAGAGAAATACATCGACGTACCACTGACGATGAAGATAACAAAATACACCAACGTTCCACTGAAGCTGAACTACCATCGTCCCACTGGAGGTAGAAAGAGAAATACATCGACGTACCACTGACGATGAAGATAACAAAATACACCAACGTTCCACTGAAGGTGAACTACCAACGTCCCACTGGAGGTAGAAAGAGATATACATCGACGTACCACTGACGACGAAGATAACAAAATACACCAACGTTCCACTGAAGGTGAACTACCAACGTCCCACTGGAGGTAGAAAGAGATATACATCGACGTACCACTGACGACGAAGATAACAAAATACACCAACGTTCCACTGAAGGTGAACTACCAACGTCCCACTGGAGGTAGAAAGAGATATACATCGACGTACCACTGACGATGAAGATATGGTGCACGAAGATGACATAATCAAGCATGTCTCAAGCTGAACACCAGAGCAGAAACTGCTATAACAATCTCTTGATGGCTAGGGAACATTGAAGTTGAGAGAACACAGTAGTTGAGTTCTAAACTATATTCGAACCAGGCCAAAGGTGCATTGAGTGGAATACGTTCTTCTGCATATAAATACATCAACATATTCATTCCTTGTAATGCACTCATGAATCAAAGTGAAAAATTCTTTTATAATTTTCAAAAAGATTTTGTTGAAATCAATTTTCTTTTTGTTTCAAAAATTACTATCAACAATAAATGACATTTTGAGAGATATGAAAGAAATAAGATTGCCAATAAAAAGATAAAGGCTCAAACTTTTTTAATAGAATGGTAGCCTGCAAAAGGCAAGATCCCATGGATTATTACAAAGTTTGGAAAGTGGTAATTTTGTGGAGACGGTACATTGAAATGTAATGACCCCATCCTCTCTCTCAACTTGGAATTCCTGAGCAAAGGCTTCCGTTGAAAAGTGTCGAACTTCTTCATGATAAACAGATGACTGCTGATGATCAAGTCTTGTCTGATGTAGTTACTTGCCATGAATCCCTAACTTTTGCCTGGACCGCCCTTTCGGGTTTTCAGTCCACCGGGTATTTTATTCTGTTTATGTCTCTAATTTTTGCCTGGACCGCCCTTTCGGGTTTTCAATCCACCGAGATGCTCTTTTTTGCCTAAGCCGCCCTTTCGGGTTTTCAACTTAGCGAGCTGTTCTTTTATTATTTTTAGGCGAAGTATTTCTTGACTACATCAGCATTCACGGGACGTGGGAGCTCTTCTCCATCCATAGTTGCAAGAATTAATGCACCGCCAGAGAAGGCTTTCTTAACAACATATGGTCCTTCAAAATTAGGAGTCCACTTGCCCCTTGAATCGGAGGTGAAAGACAAGATCCTTTTGAGCACGAGGTCGCCTTCTCTGAATACACGAGGTCGAACCTTCTTATCAAAAGCTTTCTTCATTCTCTTCTGGTACAACTGACCATGGCATAAAGCTGTCATTCTCTTTTCTTCTATCAAATTCAATTGATCAAACCTGCTCTGACACCATTCAGCCTCAGATAACTTGGTTTCCATTAAAATTCTCAACGATGGAATCTCAACCTCGACGGGGAGCACTGCTTCCATGCCATAAACCAAAGAAAAGGGAGTTGCCCCTGTTGAAGTACGAACGGATGTACGGTACCCATACAAAGCAAATGGGAGCATCTCGTGCCAGTCCTTGTATGTAACAACCATCTTTTGCACAATCTTCTTAATATTCTTATTTGCTGCTTCAACAGCTCCATTCATCTTTGGCCTATAAGGCGAAGAGTTGTGATGTTCAATCTTGAAGCTTTCACACAGTTCTCTCATCATGCTATTGTTCAGATTCGAGCCATTATCAGTAATGATCTTGCTCGGTACACCATATCTGCAAATGATGTTGTTCTTGATAAATCTGACCACAACTTGCTTTGTTACATTAGCATATGAAGCAGCTTCTACCCACTTGGTGAAGTAATCGATTGCTACCAGGATGAATCGATGTCCATTCGAAGCCTTGGGTTCAATCATGCCAATCATATCAATACCCCACATATAGAAAGGCCATGGGGAAGAAATAACATTGAGAAGTGTCGGAGGCACATGAATCTTGTCAGCATACACTTGACACTTGTGACACTTCTTTACAAATTTGTAGCAATCAGATTCCATTGTCAACCAATAGTAACCTGCTCTAAGCATCTTTTTAGCCATCGAATGTCCATTGGCATGAGTACCAAAAGAACCTTCATGAATTTCATGCATCAACATGTCTGCTTCGTGTCTATCCACGCATCTGAGCAAGACCATGTCATAATTCCTTTTATACAAAACATCAGCATTGATGAAGAAACTGCCAGCCAATCTCCTCAAAGTTTTCTTATCTTTATTTGATGCCCCAAGTGGGTACTCTCGAGTCTGGAGGAAGTGCTTAATATCGAAATACCAAGGCTTTTCATCTATTGCTTCCTCAACTGCAAATACATGAGCAGGTCTATCAAGACGCCTGATTGTAATCCGAGGCTCCTCATTATGGGAATTAACCTTGTACATGGAAGACAATGTGGCTAATGCATCAGCCATCTGATTCTCATCTTGCGGGATGTCGTGGAATTCAACTTTGTTGAAGAATGTCAATAACCTTCTGGCGTAATCTTTGTAAGGAATTAAACCAGGATGACGAGTTTCCCATTCTCCTTTAATCTGATTAATCACAAGTGCGGAATCTCCATAAACATCAAGAATCTTAATTCTCAGATTAATGGCCTCTTCAAGTCCCATGATGCAAGCTTCATACTCAGCAATATTATTTGTACAGTCAAAACATATCCTTGCAGTGAAAGGAACATGTGATCCATGTGGAGTGATGATAATGGCGCCAATTCCATGGCCATGAACATTAGAAGCTCCATCAAAAATCAAACCCCATTTGGATTCAGGATCCGGCCCTTCTTCTGGCAATGGTTCATCCCAATCTTGAGATCTCAAATACATTATATCTTCATCTGGGAAGTCCATTCTGATAGATTGATGATCATCAATTGGTTGGTGAGCGAGGTACTCTGCCAACACACTTCCTTTCACAGCTTTCTGAGCTCGATATTCAATATCATATTCTGATAGCAACATTTGCCAGCGAGCAATCCTTCTAGTTAATGCAGGTTTCTCAAATACATACTTAATTGGATCCATTTTGGAGATCAATAGGGTGGTGTGGTTCAACATATACTGTCTCAGTCGGCGAGCAGCCCACACCAAAGCACAGCAAGTTTTCTCAAGCAGCGAGTATCTTGTTTCGCACTCGGTAAACTTTTTGCTAAGGTAGTATATTGCATACTCTTTTCGACCAGACTCGTCATGCTGACCCAACACACATCCCATTGAATTTTCAAGCACTGTGAGGTACATAATCAAAGGCCTTCCTTCAACTGGAGGGAGCAAAATGGGAGGTTCAAGCAAATATTCTTTGATGTTGTCAAAAGCTTTCTGACAATCTTCATTCCACACACATCCCTGATTTTTCTTTAACAACTTGAAGATTGGCTCACAGGTAGCAGTCATATTGGAAATGAACCTGGAGATATAATTCAAACGTCCGAGGAAACCTCTCACTTGTTTCTCAGTCTTAGGTGCTGGCATTTCCTGAATTGCTTTGACTTTATCAGGATCCACTTCCATTCCTCTCTGACTGACAATGAAACCCAATAATTTTCCGGAACGGACACCAAAAGTGCATTTGTTTGGATTTAAGCGGAGACGATACTTTCTCAAACGCTGAAACAACTTTAACAGATCTTCCATGTGCCCTTCCTCTGACTGGGACTTGGCAATCATAACATCCACATAAACCTCAATTTCTTTGTGCATCATATCATGGAAAAGAGTAGTCATGGCCCTCTGATATGTCGCACCAGCATTCTTTAACCCAAATGGCATCACCTTGTAACAGAATGTCCCCCAGGGTGTAATAAAGGTTGTCTTTTCCATGTCTTCAGGTGCCATCTTAATCTGGTTGTATCCTGAAAAACCATCCATAAAGGAGAAAACCTCAAATTTGGCCGTGCTATCTACCAACATATCAATGTGAGGTAGAGGAAAATCATCTTTCGGACTGGCTTTGTTCAAATCTCTATAATCCACACACATGCGAACTTTTCCGTCTTTCTTTGGAACAGGCACAATATTGGCAATCCATTGAGGATATACAGAAGTGACAAGGAAACCTGCATCTATCTGTTTCAAGACCTCATTCTTAATCTTTTCTGCCATATCAGGATGACTCCTTCTTAACTTTTGCTTGACAGGAGGACATTCTGGTTTCAACGGCAAGCGATGCTCCACAATATCTGTGTCCAACCCAGGCATATCTTGGTAGGACCACGCAAAAATGTCAACATACTCTTTAAGAAGCTCTACCATCCTCTTCTTAACATCTTGACCAAGAAGTGCCCCAATCTTGACTTCCTTTTTATCTTCTTCAGAACCCAAGTTGATGACTTCTAACGGCTCTTTATATGGCTGAATGGTGTCTTCCTCGTGCTCAAGCAGTCGGGAAATCTCATCAGGAATACATTCATCACTCTCTTCTTCCGCCTCATACACAGGACACTCGAAGTTAGGAGAGGGCGCAGGGTCATTACTTTCAACGGTTTTATTGATTAATCTGCACAAATGATTATTATTTCAAGAAAAGGAAAGATATATGCAAACATGTAATCGTGCAGATTATGGAAAAATGAAAACATTTTTTAAGGTTTTTTGTGTTACCACTTTCCAGAAAAAGCAAAAAGATAAAAAGCATGTATATGCAGAAACAAAATGACTTTTATTGATGATTTTAATGTTTAAAACAAACAGAAAACAACCCCAACAACTTCACTTTCATCTTGGGCAGAATGAAAGGATTTTGAAAAACATAAAAGCAAATTACTTTGAGACATGAGTACACTCAGGAATGTCAATGGTGATCCAGTTCTTAATCATCTTTCCATTGGTCACAAAGTTTGGCACTTCTGGCTCTGGTTCATCTTCAACAATAGCATCTACCTCTGGAAGATTTGGGTGTAGAAACCCAGCACTATGAAACATCTCTTGATAAGGACGAAAAGCAGATTCAGACTTCATCACAGACTTGTCTGAGGCAGAAAATCCCAGACCAGCTCTATTCCTGTTCTCTTGTAGACTCACCACTTGTCCCCAGACTCCTGAATGTCCATTCTGAACCACCAGCTGAGCATCTCTGAAGGAGGCAATGGAAGCTTCATCCTTTTTGAATTCATCATTAACAGACAGGGCTTGGAATGCAGTTCCAATGACCACTTCATCAGCTTCTATGGTATGGGACGAAGAAAGATGACTAATCAGTAAAGCTTGTTCTCCATTCACAACGACCATCTTTCCATCTTTCACAAATTTCAACTTTTGGTGAAGAGTTGAAGTAACTGCCCCAGCCTCATGGATCCACGGACGTCCTAATAAGCAACTGTATGCAGGGAAAATGTCCATCACTTGAAAAGTAATCTTGAAGACAAATGGTCCAATACCAATAGGCAAATCAACCTCTCCGACCACTGATTTCTTCGATCCATCAAAAGCCTTGACGACCACATTGCTAAATCTCATTGGTGTGCCACCATAAGATAGCTTAGCAAGAGTGGATTTTGGCATGACATTCAGAGATGATCCAGTATCGATCAACACATTGGACATTGAGTCCTCTTTGCAACTGACAGAGATGTGCAAAGCCAAATTATGATTTCTTCCTTCCTCAGGCAAATCTTCATCACTGAAGCTCAAATTGTTACATGCAGTGATATTGCTCACAACCCCATTAAACTGATCCAGCGTCACATCATGATCCACAAAGGCTTGATCGAGTATTTTCATCAAAGAATCTCTATGAGCAGGAGAATTCGCCAGCAACTCCATTATAGAGATCTTGTACGGAGTACGATGCAGCTGATCCACGATCTTATAATCGCTCATCTTGATAAGCTTCAAAATCTCATCCATTTCCTTTCCTGAAGATGACTTAGCATTTACTTTTGTCGCATCATTATTGTTCACAGGTACTTGAGTAGAATTCCTCTGGACATCCACAACTGTTTGGGGTTGAGTAAAAACTCGTCCGCTTCTAGTCACTCTACTGACATCTGCTATATTCTCAACAGAAGACAGAGACTTAATCTCGACTTCTTTTCCAGCTTCTAGCATGGTGGCATTGTATCTGTTAGGTACAGCTTTATCAGAACTATAAGGTACAGATCCAGGCAAACATATCACAAGAGGTTCCACAGCAGCTTTGCCATAATAACCAATCTCTACACATTCCGGGATTTCAAAGCATGGTTCAATCACATTGACATCACCTTCATCTCTGTCCCTCAGAATCTCAATGAGCCTTTGATCTATCATCTCTTGTAAATCTCTTCTCACAATGTAACATCCTCGAGGATTGACTGAACAAATCCTACAAGCAGCATGATTATGCTCATAATGACTATATTCACACAGAGTGGCATGCATCTCTACCAATGACCCTCTGATGTCTTCCACACGATAAATCTTATACTTCCCAGGGCATCCATACACCATATTCACAGCAGATGCTTCATGAGTTGGCAACGGATTGTTCTGCACATTTGGGCCAATATCACGGAAGGAAAGCATACCAGAACGAACCAATCTTTGGACTTCATTCTTCAGGGGCCAACAATTTTCCAAATCATGCCCAGGAGCATTCTGATGAAAAGCACAAGTGGCATCAGCCTTGTACCACCAAGGGAGTTTCTCTGGAACAGGGGGTGGTGACCTTGGTTGAACCAGCTTCTTATGAATTAGAGCAGGATACAGTTCAGTGTACGTCATAGGGATAGGATCAACATTAACTCGAGGATACGGATTCCGCCTTGCTGGTTGTTGATTAACAGGAGCTACAGGCACTGAATTCACAACAGGAGTTACTGACGCCACTTGTTGAGATGGATTTCTGAATCGACTATTCCTCCCATGAGAAACAGCATTGGCATCTGATTCTTTCTTCTTCTGGAGTGAAGAACCATACTTCTTCGCACCACCATATGAATTGTCATTTCGAACCAAACGACCTTCTCGCACAGCTTCTTCCAATCTGACACCCATACCCACCATTTCAGTGAAGTCTACAGGAGCACTGGCAATCATCTTCTCATAATAAAACGGACCAAGAGTCTTCAGAAAAATCTTAGTCATCTCTTTTTCTTCCATGGGAGGAATCACTTGGGCGGCAACCTCACGCCATCTTTGAGCATATTCCTTGAAGGATTCTTTCTCTTTCTGCATCATAGCTCGCAATTGATCCGTATCAGGAGCCATGTCCACATTATACTTGTATTGCTTCACAAACGCCTCAGCTAAGTCATTGAAAGTGCGGATATGGGTGCTATCAAGGCCCATATACCACTTAGAAGCAGCTCCAGTCAAACTATCTTGGAAATAGTGAATCAACAGACGTTGATCATCAGTGTGAGTGGACATCTTCCTTATATACATCACCAGGTGTGCCTGAGGACAGGAATTTCCTTTGTACTTCTCAAATTCAGGCAGTTTGAACTTAGCAGGTACTTTCACATTGGGAACAAGGCAAAGATCATGCACATTCTTTCCAAACAGTTCTTTCCCACGCAAGGCTTTCATCTCTTTCTCCAGTTCTTCAAACTGATCTTGGAAACCATCCATTCTGTCATGAATTTCACTTGGAGCGGCATCATAAATGGGCTCTGGGACAAAAGGACCAGTATGAACAATAGGAGAGGTGTTGACCATAACAGGAGTCAACGGACGAGTCATCTCAGGAACAGACAAATAACCTTCAGGCATGCCCCAGGGGTATCCATTAGGCATTCGTTGCTGAGTAGCACCAACAGGAATAGCAGGAATGGTTGTAGCAGCAATTTCAGAAATCACAGTGGTCTGACCCTGAGCTTGGGCATTAGGAGGAGGAACCTGATTCTGATTCTGATTCTGAGCAGCCATCAATGTCTCAACCAGAGCAGTGAGACGATCCACACCAGATCTCAAAGTAACAACCTCTTCACATAGCTCACGATTCTCTTGTTCAAGACCTTCCATCTTCTTCTTGCAGTTAGCTCGAGTGTTATACCGGTGAGACAGCTTGATTCTGTATGAAGAACACTAAATAAGACCTCTGGAATACCCTCGGAAGCAAGACCAAAATGCAGAATGATGCATGAAATGCAATGCAAATGATTTTTATTTTTGGTTTTCAGGGAACTTTTAAGACATTAATTGTAAACATTAGCAAAAAACATCATAAAACATAACAATATTCTTTCATTAGTAATGGAAAAGCATACAAAAGGATTCAAAGATCCAAAATTACAAAACAAAGAAAAAGCTAAAAACTAGAAGGGAGCACTTCTGACGAAGATCCATCTCCTCTCTGCAGCTTCCTACGGAGCTTCTCCAATTCATCTTCATAAAAGGCCTTCAAATGAGCATTCTCGACCATCAGCTTATCAGCAACTTCTTTCCAGTCAACTGAATCTTCATGACTACCAGAGGAAAATAAATCCTCTTGTTGTCTCTTTCACTTTTCACTTTGGTCTTCAAGATAGAGATCAACTTCCATAACGATTTTTGAAGTTGTCAAGATTAGTAACCAAAGTTGCTAGCTCTTTCAATTCCTTTGCACTTGAATTTCTGAAAGTGTACTTCTTGATGCTTCTCTTTTGATCCATGGTACCTGTTATGTTTACAAAAAATGTCTCTAAGTTCCTTGAAAACCATTTGCGAATGTTATTTTTATGAATGCATGAATGCATGGTTTATGCATCAATCACAATCAAGAGCACACAAGATCACATCAAATCACACAAAATCACACAGTCCAGGTTCAAAGGTTCGACGTCACGAGCATGGAGCCATGGGTCTACCCATCCCACAAGGAGTGATCTAGGGAGTTTTGTACCTGCCAATCGGGTTCTACAAAGGTTCCCAGAGTTTTCAATCTTCTATCGGATATTACCGGCACGCACAATTGCTCATGGGCGCCAATAATATGCCTAAAAAGACCTCGTCTGAGCGTAGTATCGCATGACAACAAGCTCAAATTGGTACTTGATCTTGTTTCTGCACTACATCCTAAAAAGGCTTAGATTGGTTAAAAAGGTTCTAGGCCATTCAGCTTCTACGGACACTCACTATTGAAAGTAATAGCGTAATCACGATGGTTCGTAACAACCTCTACTACCTTCCATGAGGCCTCCACTGATTGGGGTTCCACCATATGACGCTCATGGTAACGATTGCTCCTGACATGCGACTATTGGTCTTACCACCTCCTATCTCAAGTTACTCACCAAAGTTCGGGTTAGAACTTTGTCTCATCACAGAGGAACCATCGAGCACCAAAAAGAAAAAAAGAAAATAAACAAACAAAGCACACAATAATATATACAGATAAAAACACATAGATAAACAAAAATAGGCTTAACACGCTTAAAACTGGGTCCCCAGTGAAGTCGCCATTTTTCTGTAGCGGGGAAAATCTGATATCGAAGCCATGGGATTGACTCGAATCAATATTCCGTTTGAAATCGCCACCGCGCTTTATTTTTTCAAAGGAAAAGGGAAAAGAACGAAAAACCCAAAGTTTTGTTTTTAAAACAAAAAGAAGATAACTCAGGTTCGGGTGTTGATTATATGAGGGGAAGGTTTAAAGCACCCCTCATATCCGTGGTACTCCACGAGAACCTTTTTGAAAATCTGTGTGTGTATGCTAAAAAAGAGTTTGTTTTATTTTTAAAATAAGCTCGGCAAAGCGTTAAGCTTTGGGCCTACATACCTCCTCGGTGCAATGGAGAAGTCAGAGCTAATGTAGTTCCGCTTTAAGGGAAAAACGTTTTTAAAACGAATAAACACTTTGTTGTCGTTAGAGAGAAATACTCAGCCATTGATCTTGAGCATGAGAACAAACAAGTTCTTTGCATCGCAAATGAAAGAAGGGCTCAAACTCGGATAAAATCAACGAGTATGCCACTAGCTCTCTCACGCGGAAAAGATCTCGTTATTATCAATCAATTTCAAAATCGTGGGGTATAACCACTCGTTTCGACAATTAATGGTGTCTAAACTTTTGAAGAAAAGCCACTAAGGGCGAAAGATATTTTTAAAAAAAGTTTTGGAAAGATTGCAAACATAAGAATATTTTTGAAAAAGGGAGAAGATTTTGAAAATTTAAGAATGGGAGGAGATGAAGAGGCTATCCTATTGCGTAAAATAAAAGCTAAGGAAAAGAACGGTCTAACCCAAGTAAGAAGCCAACACTTGACATTATGAGTCAAGGTAGATTTCCCATCCTTTGGATTTATCAATACCAACACATTAACACTTGGGGGATCCAGATGAACATATTATCTTAGCACCACTTCGCATTAAGCACATTAAAATTCTGACGAAAATCGGGCAGAGTAACGGCTGTTTTCGGGTAAAATCCTTATATCAATGCCTTGGAATTAACCATCAAGGGCTTTCAAGGAAATACCTGCATACACAAACAGACAACAATTCAATGCCAGACAGACAAAACAATCACAGAGTAATAACAGAATGAGGGTCCAGAGGTACTAGGTCCATAAGTCCAAATCTCCAAAATGCTAGGGATAGTAACCAATAGTCCAAAGAGAGCCTTATGTATTTTTTAGATTTTGGTTGTTTATTAGTGTTTTAGCAAAAAAAGTAAAGTATGGTCCAAGTGGACAAAAGAAAAATAGCGAAAGCATAAACATATGTCCAAATGGACAAAGAGAAAATGGCGGAAAGTAAATATGATGAAATGATAAAATAAAGCGATAAAGCGAGAAATATAAAGAGCGGTATAGTAAAGGTGCAGAAATTAAAGTTAGTTGTTAGATGTTAAAGATAACCATCTTGAAACTTGTCAAGTATGTTATCAAAGTTAGTAATGGAGATCGATGGTGAGTGAATGATGTACTCGGATTTAAATTCAATGGGGTTTATCAGAAGCTTGATAAAATCATAGCGACTACACGATAAAAACCTCCACAAGTCTTAAATCAGCCGCATACAATTCTCTTCCATATTTGATCTTTTTATTCGGGACACGAAATATTGCGCTATGTTAAGCAGATCGCCAAGTGATTTATATAGAAATCACCCTACAACGAGGCCGGTCAAAACTTTATGTGCTAATGCATGCGAGAAGAACGATATGTAGATTGCCTTCCGAAAGCAATACCGCACGAAAAGAAAAATGGTGAGTGATCTAGTCTTTGCCAAGAATCCATAAGAATTCTCAAGGTATTAAGACTTTCATCGATCAAAATAAAGAGAAACAAAAGATGGAACCACATTAAAAGCTCCTTTCATCCATAATTTCAATCACTTAATATTGCGGATTTGGATTCTCATCCTATCGACGCCCTAAGTCCATTGAAATTAGAGAGAAATTAGGCCTCTAACTTGTGATTCAAAGAAAATATCAAAATAATGGAGTAGAAGATGAGTTAGAACCAAAAACAAGTCAAAAACCACAAAAATCAGCATTCTGCCCAGTGTAAATCGATTTGCATAGAGTGTAAATCGATTTGCATAACTCTGTTTTCAAAATCTGCGCAGTTTTCAGTTGTGTAAATCGATTTGCACCAGATGTAAATCGATTTGCACAACACAGTTTTCAAAAAAAAAACAGCAAATAAAGAGAAGAAAACTTGTTTAAACATAAAACCAAACACCTTGTGATCTTGGATCAATTTGTGCACGAAAATGTATCAATTAAGCAAGCAAATCTCATCAATGTAGCACCAAAGGTGCATCAAGCATAAACAACAAAGGATCACATCTTGGATCATGAAAAGGATCTAGAATTTTACCAAATCTTCACAAACTTTGAATCTTCTTCAAGAACACACAACCACAAGCCTTGATCTCTCACAATTGATGAAGAAAAGTAGTGTTTATGTTGAGGTTTAGCTCTAAATTAGTGAGGTTCAAGATGTGACTCACTAATTTGTGTGGAAGAAAAAGAGCTTTGAGTGAGGGGTTTGGAAGAGGTGAGGAGAGAAAGAGCAAGAGTTTTCTTGGCTATCAAAGCTTGAAAAATGAAGAGGGGAGTGCCTCAATTTATAGCACTTAGGCTTGGGAAATTTTGTGGCTTGGAGTTAGGATTGGAAAATAGAATTAGGTTTGGAAAAGTGATTTGGAGCCAAAAATGAAATCCAATGGTCTTGATGCAATCACATGAGGGTTTATGATTAAATGATGTAGATAATCAAATGTAAGAACTAAGTCATGCTTCCCATGCTTGCAAATGATGTCAACACTTCAAAAAGCTAAAATTTGCCTTCATTTTTCCAAATTCGTGCTGGTGCAATCGATTTGCACCTTATGCAAATCTATTTACATGGCTGAAAAAGGCAAAATCTGGGGCAAAAACAGTTATGCAAATCGATTGCTGTCTTATGCAAATCGATTTGCACTGATGGCAGAAGCAAATCTGGTGTAGAAACAGTTGCGTAAATCGATTTACACCTTATGCAAATCGATTTGCACAGTGAAAATGTTGAAAAATGCTCCTTTGATGGGTATTTTGACTTGGTACCTACAAAACACAAACATACAAGAGCACAAGGCAATATTTTTGGTATTTGGGTTAGTATAATATGCATACAAGGTAAACAATCACTGGTGCTTGATGGTCCCTCACATTGATGAGGTGAGTGCAACACCATAAACAAAACTTCCAAGTGAAGCTCTTGATTAGTGATTGAGATATGAATGATATAGGATCTTAGGGTCAAAAATTGGGGTATGACACCCGGCTCTCTCACCGTCAGTTCAGTCAAGAGAAAGTTCGATGAGCTGCTCAACGCCAACGCCGATCTCGGCCCTACTCTGCGAAAATTCCGAGGAAAGTCAGACCCAATCACTTTCTACCTCGAGGAACTGCCCGGCGGAGCTCCAAACGCCACCATTCCCCTCCTCGTCCGAGCAAGAATGGAAAACTTCGATGTTCGACGGGTCCTGGTCGATGAAGGTAGTTCGGTCGACATCATGTACTCTCACCTCTTCCGAACGCTTCAGCTGGACGACTCGCACCTCACTCCCTATGTGGGTTCCGACCTCCAGGGTTTCAACGGAGCCACCACCAAACCGTGGGGCTACGTCGAGCTGATTGTCACCTTCGGGGAAGGGGAAGCGTCCAGGCAAGTCAAAACCAGGTTTTTGGTGATCGACTGCAAAACATTGTACAACTGCATCATCGGACGCCCAACACTGGCCGAGCTAACCGCCGTGCCCTCCACGGTCCATCTGAAGATGAAGTTCTACACGAGGACAGGGAAAGTGGCCACCATCAACGCCGACATTGAAGCTGCGAGGAGGATCTTCGACGCCTCCGTCAAGGGACTAGAGCTGATCGCCCCTCCGACCAGCTCCAACAAAAAACCAAGGGCCGAAGACAAGCATCCTCGGGAAGATCAGCATCCAACGGCCAACGTCAGCTCAGTCGACCTCGATGCAAGGTTTACACAAGAAGAACTGAAGACCGGGGAAGAGACACAATCAAAGGCCCCTCATCCCGTCCGGCCTGTCCCCGATGGATATTTCGAGCTGATCCCCCTGGGGGACAACCCCGACAGAGCAGTGAAGATCGGCAAAGGCATCCCTGACCTGCCGAGGAAGCAACTCGTAGCCTGCCTTCGAGCCAATGCCGACCTGTTCTCCTGGAGCACCGCAGAGATGCCCGGACTCGACCCTGAGGTCGCCTGCCACCACCTCTCCATCAATCCGACCGCCAAGGCCGTAGTACAACGTAGGCTGCCGAGAAAGCTGTAAAAGACCTCCTAGAGGCAAATTTTATTTCTGAGGCCAAGTATTCAACTTGGCTCTCAAACGTTGTACTTGTTAAAAAATCTAATGGAAAATGGAGAATGTGTGTTGATTATACTGATGTTAACCGGGCATGTCCAAAAGACGCCTATCCTTTACCTAATATTGATAGACTGGTCGACAACTCGGCCGGCTATAAACTGTTGTCTTTCATGGACGCTTATTCAGGTTACAACCAGATTCCCATGGCGTGATGCGACAAGCAGTGCACGACTTTCATGACCGAATCGGGCAATTATTACTACAACGTAATGCCCTTCAGACTCAAGAACGCCGGGGCAACATACCAGCGGATGATGAACAAGGTCTTCCGAGGAGAAATCGGCGACACGCTCGAGGTGTATATGGACGACATGATCGTCAAATCTCTAGAAGACTCCGACCATACGATACATCTCGAGCGGGTCTTCGAGCAGGCCAGGTCCTGCAGGATGCGCTTCAATCCGGAGAAGTGTACCTTCGGAGTACAGGCAGGCAAATTCCTCGGCTTCTACTTAACAGAACGAGGAATAGAAGCCAACCCTGATAAGTGCCGAGCATTCTCGGACCTCCCTACCCCCACCAATAAAAAATCCATCCAAGTACTAAACGGAATGCTCAAGGCATTATCCCGCTTCGTCGCGAAGTCCGCCCAGCATGCACTTCCATTCTTTAAGCTTCTTCGGAAGGAAGCAGCTTTCGAGTGGTCCGAGGAATGCGAACAAGCATTATCCCACCTCAAACAAGTGCTCTCCAAACCCCCGGTGCTATCCCGACCAGACAGCAACAAGGTTCTCTATCTCTACTTGGCCGTTTCAGGCGAGGCGGCTAGCGCAGCCCTGATCCGAGAAACGGAAGACGGGCAGAAGCCAGTGTACTTCACGAGCAAAGCCCTACAAGGGCCCGAGGTGCGCTATCAACAGATAGAAAAAATCGCACTGGCCCTAATAACGGCCGCCAGGAGACTGAGGTACTACTTCCTTGCCCACACTATCATCGTCCGGACAGACCAACCGATCAAGCAACTTCTCAGCCGACCAGACATGGCCGGGAGAATGCTGAGGTGGTCCCTCGAACTGTCCGAGTTCGACATACAATACGAGGGCAGGAAAGCGTTAAAAGCCCAAGCACTCGCCGACTTCGTGGCCGAGATGACGACGATCTCCAACTCCCCAACACCCACCGAGAATAAGTGGACCATCTATGTCGATGGCGCCTCGAGCCACGGGGGAAGCGGAGCCGGTATCATCTTAGAGAACGACGAGGGGCTCCTCATCGAAGTATCCTTGGTCCTATCCTTCACCACATCGAACAACCAGGCCGAGTACGAAGCCCTCCTAGCGGGCCTACGCCTCGCCGAGGACGTGGGCGCTCGGGAAGTCATGATTTATACCGACTCTCAACTGGTCGCGTCCCAAGTTAGCGGCGATTACCAGGCCAAAAACGACACACTAGCCGAGTATCTATCGCTCGTCAAAGAAAAAATGAAAGGATTCACAAAGGCAGACGTCGCGCACATCCCTCGGGAACATAACTCGCGGGCCGACCTTTTATCCAAGCTTGCGAGCCGAACCTCTCGCCAAGATCACGTCTCAAAACGTGCTCCGCTTCTACAAACGAAACATACTCGCTCGGTTCGGGGTACCACAAGCTATAATCACCGACAATGGCACCCAATTCACTGACAGGAAGTTCCAAGAATTCGTGACCAAGCTCGGCACAAAACAGAACTTCACCTCAGTCGAACACCTTCAAACGAACGGGCAGGCAGAGGCAGTCAACCGAGTCATCCTCCGAGGACTGAAAAGGAGGCTCGGCGAAGCTAAAAAAGCTTGGGTCGAAGAACTGCATAGTGTACTTTGGGCGTATAGAATGACGCCCCATTCGAGAACCTTCCCGGCGCACCGAGTCACCCCTCGAAGAGGAGCTCAACGACGAAGCTATGAGGGAAGAGCTCGACATGGTCGAGGAGATCCGCACAGGATCTTCCCTCCGAGAAGCAAAATTAAAAAAACAGATAGCTCTCCGCTACAACACCAAAGTTATCAAGCGCGAATTCGAAGTCGGCGCCCTGGTGCTCCGCAGAAATATGAAGGATTCGCGCGAGGGTAAACTAGCCCCAAACTGGGAAGGCCCGTACCGAGTTTACGATAAAACGGAGAACGGCGCCTACTACCTCGAGGATCTCCTCGGAGTAAAACTTGCTCGGCCTTGGAATGCTGAAAAACTCAGACGTTATTACAGTTAGACCCAGCCTAACGCCCCCAGACAACCGTATCCAACACGGGCGCTAGCCGGGCAGGGACCCGCGTCATCGGTACGAACGCGAGGACTCCACGACAGCAACGGTCGAATTTCCCCACAAAACGGGAGGGCCGACCACACGGAAGACTCTACACCTAGACCCTCCGTGGAAGTACCTGCACGGCAGAACCCCAGCTCGCGATGGGATCGTTCACGCCGCGAGAACTTGGCCCCAATCGTGGTCTCGTACTCGCTACCAACGCACATCTGCTCTGCGCACCCGGACCGTACTCAACACGCCCGGGCAATCAATCCAGGCCGAGCATAGTCCATAAAAACCGATAATGTCACAAGTATAGAGGTAACTCTCCGGCGTATCCGAGCGTAAGTCATCAGTTACCTAAAACAATCGAAAAATATTCTAAGTATGGGGGAAATACCTCGTCTTACGAGCACAACAGAAAAGTTATCAAGACACGAGCAACAAAGTAAAACACTCTAAATGAACAAGACGATAATCAAACATAAAAGGCATATTAATAAAAGCCGACCAGACTGGCCAGTGATGTCCAAATGTTACAGCAAAATGTCGGGCACGCAGGCCCCAAATATACCGGGCATAAGCTCCAAAAATCCTAAAGATCAAAAAACGGCGCGCAGGCCAAGAAGACAAAGGCACGCATGCCCCAAACAAGCTTACTCCTCATCGGGTGTCCCGGGCACCAGGTGGCCGTCCACGATCCTGGTCGAAATTCCAATGTTGTCCGTCTTCAGACCCGGATTCAGAAGTTTCAACTGCTGAACGACACACTTGAATCCCTCCTCGGCCATGTCGGCAAGTTCGATCTTCAAGTCGTCAATCTTCTCGACAAACTCAGCCCTCGACCTCAAGGCCGCCACATCCGAGGATTCTTCGGCAGTCGGCTCCCAAACCTGTTCGAGTTCAGCAACCTTCTTCTTCTCTTCCTCTACCTCCTCATTTTTCTGCTTCAAAAGGTCCTCCATCTTTTTCTTTATCTTCTCCCGAAGAGATTTTTGCCGGGCAGCTTCCTCCTCAGCGGCCTTCTTGTCGTCCTCCGCCTTCTGCAGGACCTCAGCAAGAGCAGCACCCCCCTTGGGCAAACATTTGAGCCATTTCGACAACCCTCATTACAGCAGCGCTGTCGCTGGCCAACTGCTTTAGCCGGGCCGGGGAAGACATCTCCTCAACTCGGCAAGTCTCATCCGGAGAGATGGATAGAGGAAACTTCTCGAAAAACTGACCCTCTTTGAAGCAAGGAGGGAGTACAAATCCGCGCTCAGCTCCCGTGACTGGTGGATCTTCTCGGGACATCTCCGACCGACGCTGCCTCTTCAGCGTCCCCCCTTCCGGGATCACCAAAGGAAAACCGGCAGAGCCGGAATGTTCACCTGAACCGACCCCCCGATTCTTGTTTTTTAACGCCCGGATCCTCCTTCCATCCTGGGCCGCCTTCAGGACCTTGTCCTCCTTCACTGGCATAGCATCTGAAATACAAAACAAACAGTTAGCGAAGAGCATTAACTGAAAAATCAAAATAAAGGATGAAACATCCACCTAACAACGCCTTGGTTTCCGCCGGCGTCCTACACGTCAAGAGAGCCTTAGTGTTAATGGCCCGAACCTCAGTCTTCAGCACGCCCTCCTCGTCATAAATGGACTCCCCCGTCCTCGTCACCCACTGGCTAAGACTAAAGCTGTCCACCCACTGACAGAGACGGAGATACGACGCCGTGTCTTGCTCGTCTAGATCCCCGTCATCCCGAGCATAGTACTTAGGGGGGAAGTTGAAGTGGCCTTTCCACCAGACAAAAGGGAACACACTGCAAAGCCTAGTCCTGACTTTCCCTTCCTCGTCCCTTTCCGGGATACCATTCTCGCCGCACACTGTTATCATCTTCGACAGCGAAGTATACGCTGCCCAACTATGCAAGCGGATAATGTAATAACGGTCTTTGAAGTCCTTGACCGAGTCGACATACATTTTGAAAAGCTTCCGATCGGCGTTCCTAAAGGAAACCCAGCTAAAGCGCCCGTCCTCCATCTTCCGTTGGACCCGGAAGCAACGCCAGAACAAGTCGGTCGTAGCTCCGATGCCCAGGTAGTCGCAGACAATCTCGAAAGCCCGCATGAAAGCAAAGGCATTCGGATGCAATTGGGACGGAGCCAACGCAAGACGGACCAAGCGAAACCCTAGCTCCCTGAAAATATACTCGTACATAGCAAAGCTATATCCAGGGAAGTGGGAACAAATACGCTCCTCGGCCCTCGGGCAGATCACCTGGAAATTCAACTCGTCACTGGGCCCTCGATCTTCGACCTCACGAAAAGCACCGACCATAGATTCAGTATATCGGGACACCTCGAGCTGAGGCTCCTCGGCCACCCAATCTAGGTCCACCTCGAAGTCATATTCAAAAAGCGGAGTTAAATGACTTTCCTCGTCAGACCCCGGGGACACCCCCTCATCGTCACCCTCTTCTATCACTGAAAGAGGTGCGCTCTCGACCTCCACCACCTCGACCTCGGAGCTGCTCGCACTCGTCTTTTGTGACTCATCCCACGAGCTCGAGCTAGACCCTGAGCTTGATTCCGAGCTGGACCCTGAACCTGATTCACCTGCACGCAGAAGGAAAAATGAATTCGACCGGTCATCAAATCCACCCTTCCACCGCGAGGCAAGTGAAAGGGTGGAACAGCGAGCAATAAAGCCACCGACCAAACCCCTTCAATGAATCAATCAAGACCGCGGCCAGGACGCTCGGGTCCACCTCGGCAAGACTCAACGGGGCCTCAATAAGGCCGGGGACGTTCTGGAACGAACCGATTGGAAACTTAAACATGCCTTCCGTTCTATGAATACGACGAGTTGAGACATGAAGAAGCCGGGCGGAAAACAAATAACATCTAACGTTTACATTGGTTCCCCCCGGGCATCGCATGAATAACCCGAGGAAGATACCCTACTCCGCAGCAATATGCCGACTTAGATGGCAAAAAACGGCATAATCTCCTAGCTAAACTTATCATAAAAATGCAGGAAATCATTCAAAGTCCAGTAGGAACACAGTTGTACCTGATCCATACATGATTTTGGGAAAACTCGATTGCTGGAAGAAATTCTTGAATGAGAGGCTTGAAGATCGACCCCAGACGCCGAGCACTTGAACAGAGGCGAAAAAGTGCCCTAATGAGAAGCCTCGTTCCTTTTATAGGAGGTTTTGCCCGGAATACGAAACGTCACGTCGACTGACACAGATTCCCTAGGCGCCGCCTCCTACCCCTAGGCAATCATTACACTGCCACGTCAGCGCGTGCCATCCACGCGCGACCTTCCGACTTTCTCCTCGAGGTAACGCTGCTCGGGGTGGCCGGCCAGCAGAAGTAAAACTTGAAGCTCCTTCCTCGGAACTCCGACTTGGGGGGCTCCTGTTCTGGGCTGGGCCAAGATTTGGCCCAACCTAGTTTCAGCCCATTAAGCTTAAAGGCCCAAACCAACCTAAGCTACTGGCAGACGATGCTTCATGCTCGTCTCGGCATTGCCCGGCGCCACTCTCCGTCTTCTAGTTGGTGCTCGGCACAGTGCTGTCCACGAGCAGGTGGATGCTCGGCACACAGCTCCCCGCGAGCATCTACTTGCCGAGGACCCTTCTCCGCGCAGGGGTCCTTCACACCCAATCCTCCGAATACTACGGAGTCCACGTGGCCCCTATAAGACCGCGTCTCCCTTGGATTCCGGAGCGGTTAACCAGGACAGAGGGCATCACGCACCTCCGATATTTCCGCCTAGGAAACCTGGCAGTCTCCTAGTTGGGCATGGAAATCCAGTCCACTAGCGTGATCATGGCCCAGCGCTGGGGGCTATAAATACCCTCTCTCAGTAGAGGGTCAGGTATTCACTTCCTTCTAACCTTTAGCTAGTACTTGCACTCCTTTGCTCGTCTTCTTACTTTGGCATCGGAGTACCTTGCAGGTACACCCCCCTCCTCCTTCCTAGAAGATCCAGTCCGGGCAGCCTACGACGATTCTTCTGATCAGGTACGATCAATCACTTAATCAATTAAATCTCTTAACTTTATAAATAACTAATATAATTTAATATTATATATATATAAAAGAAAAAGGGATATGCACTGACAGTGTAAAACAGGTTTACACTGTCAACCAATCACAACCATGCATCTAATTAAAACACAATTTTAATTTAAAAAAATTAATATGACATGGCAAATGTAAAGATTTTGATTGGATGTATGTGTAAAGTTTGTTTACACTGTCAGTGCACTACCTTTAAAAACTCTCTCTCTCTCTCTCTCTCTCTCTCTCTCTCTCTCTCTCTCTCTCTCTCTCTCTCTCTCTCTCTCTCTCTCTCTCTCTCTCTCTCTCTCTCTCTCTCTCTCTCTCTCTCTCTCTCTCTCTCTCTCTCTCTCTCTCTCTCTCTCTATATATATATATATATATATATATATATATATATTCACATAATTTTTATTGAAATATAATTTTAAATAATATTTAAATATAAAATACTCCAACAATATATGAGGCAATATATCGTACTAATTATATCATAGTTCTTTAAATATAAATCTGAATGTTATTTATTTTTAAATTTTAATTTTACAATCTGACCCACCTCATACATCAATAATGGAACCACCACGGCTTTCGTCACTGGCGTATAATGTGACAAAATCCTGACAACCACTACATCAATGTATTTGATGACATAAATGTGGATGAGTATCGTAGAAATTTCATGTAATGTGATCTCGAAATCATGTATATTTTCAACTGGTCCAACAAAAATCTTTCTTGAGATTAAATTAAAATTTGAAAATTCAATATTTGCACAAATGATACATAAATGGTTATAACTCCAATAACCTAGTAAACTATATTTCTGCAGATAATCTTAACCTAAAGCCAATATTGATATAAAAAAATATTAAAAAACCTAAGGAAAGAGTGAGTCTCACTACTGTAAGACATTTTTAGTGACAAAAATCATATGAAATATCTTATATGTCCGATCTTTTATTAGTGAGTTTTTAGCATACATTATTATATATATATATATATATATATATATATATATATATTATACTTTCTTAAAATCTATTTTTGAAACACTAGATGACTATCTTACAGCACAATATAACTTCAGTGGTCTTACAAATTCTTATATTGAATTGTAACTGAGTGATATAAATACTTATCTTTTTTCGACATTTAAAATATCGGGGTAAAACATACTAATGATCTCCTGATTGTCAGATCTCTGATTTGTGAGCACAAGCTCTTTTGTTCTCTATAATCATACTCATATGGTTACCCAATTTAATATTGATTTGTTCAAGTGTACACACTTTCCATATATATATACATTTTTTTCTCACAGGCAAAGCATAGGAAAATACTCAAAATTATCAAATTTACTTTAAAGTATTTATAAATGAGACCTATTAGTCTCCATTAATAGTTTAAATGTCCCAAAATTCGTCATATCTAATGTCGAATTTACTTTCAACCTTATTGATCAAAACCCTTTTGTGATATTCAAATGATACCTAAAGAATAATCTATAAATATCAAACAAATAAAATATTCAAATCACACAATCCCAACCCGATGTTACATATCAGAACAAGACCCTTTATTCGACGGAGAAAAACTAAACGACTCTGGAGCTATCCTCACCCTTCAATAAGCTAATCATGATCACTTGCACGTTACCTACATGGAGGTAATATTCGAACAACAAGGGTGAGTAATTACAAACATTACAAAAGATATACGAAATAAACATAATCGTTACTAATAGTAATATCGTCACCAAAGTCATTTACTCACAACGTCGCTAAAACATCATTCATATCTCAGACATCATCAAAAACATTTCTTACATTATTCATTATGCAAATAAACGAAATACGAAATGCAATGTCACTGACTCATGCATGTGATACCAAAACGTCACTGATGACATTAAGTCATCCACCTCCAAAGATCCCCACCAACAGGATCAATTCCCACTTGAAACCAGAGCACATCTTATAAACCCACACAATACACACAATGGGATTGATGCCACCACCGAACCGAAGTCCCACAAATCATCACTGGACCGAAGTCCTACCAAGTCATCACTGGGCTGAAGTCCCATCATATGCCGTAAATGCATGATATACACTATTTAAATAATATAACCTCGACTGGTCTAAGTACATCATTATTCATGTATTTGTTACAACATCACATTCTCAAACATCATCTTTTAAATTACATCAATCTTATAATCATCATCATAATATATTAATATATGATCAAAAATGCATCTCACAAACCTCATTTCACAACATACATCATATCATGACAACTGCTACACAATACATCATATTCATCATAAGAATAAGGAAACATCTCTAAGCAATAGTTATACTAATTACTCACATTTTTTACAAAATGACATAACTTGAAACGTACGGAACCCCATCTCCGCGTAGAATAGTTGGAATTCTGGTATCGAAATTATTTATAAAATAAAGTACATTAAAACATCTTTCCAATAATTTGAACCACACGTCGATTGAACGTTCCTAGCTTAAGTTATGATTTTTCAAAATTTTATTCAACACAGTGGTAACTGGTTACCTCCAAACAGGTAAACGGTTACCTCAAAAAACATAGGCCAACGCTCAAAAATTTTCTATCAAAACTGATAACCGGTTACTTCACGCACACAAGGCCAATTACCCCATTTTTTCTTTAGGTAACCGATTACCTCAAAACTCGTAGCCGGTTACCACTGACCTAAAAGTGATTTTTCTACTCTTTTCCAAATACGAACTCCAATTTATTTCCAACCCGGAAACCCAACTTCACAAGTTCAAAACATACAATTCATCAAGGTTATTACCACTGTTCATATGTCACAAACTAGCATCATTAAGCATATTAAAATACATGGATTACACACCAATATCACACATTTGCAAATTTTATCAATGTTCATACAATTTCATCATGTTCCTCAAACTAAACCCAAACCCCATCAATTCCTACATATTCCTAAACCCCATATCAATTATAATGAAACGATCACCCCCCATTACCTTAGATTTTTCTAGATTTAATCTTCTCTCTTCATTCTTCCAGAAATCCCTTCCTTTTGTCATTCTTATCCCTTGGACCCTTATTATGATCTTCCCTAATTTCCCTCACTTACTCTACACACTTTTATTGCTATGCCCTTAATTTCTCTACACTTCTAATTTATTTAAATTATTAAAAATAATTCTAATAATAATTATTAACTCTAAAAAAAATTATTCTCGATACCCCACACTTAGCACCACCAAATATTATAATTCACCAAAACAACTATCACAACTTGTAATTAAACACCAATATTTAATTAAATCAAGAATCAAGAATTTTGAGTGTTACAGTATTTTCCATGAGAAATTTCTCTTGCCCTAGAACTCCATAGAAAAATGGAGTTACAAAGAGGAAGAATAGAGCAATGTAGGAGATGGCCAGAATCACGATCATTGAGACTAACATGTCTATGCACTTCTGTGCTGAGGAAGTAAACACAATATGTTATATTCAGAATATGATCTCTATAAAACTTATTCTCGGTAAGACTCTTAATGAATTGTGGAACTACAGAAAATGCAAAATTTCATACTTTCATCCTTTTGGATGTGATTGTTTTATTCTGAACACTAAGGACAATCTAAACAAGTTTGATTCTAAAGCACAAAACTGTTTGATGTTAGGTAATTATGAACGCTTAAAATACTACAGAGTATATAAAACTAGAAACACGAGTTGTTAAAGAATCAAGTCACATTAGATTTGATGATAAGCTTGGCTCTGAAAAGTCAAAGCTAGTTGAGAAATTTGTAGATTTGGAGATTACCTACTCAGATTTTGGAGATAAAGAAGATGCTGCAAAAGATTTTAAGACCAAAGACTTCGTAGTTGCTCAACCATAAGTTGTTGAAACTTAGTCCTATGAGAAGGTAAAGACAAAGATTCTCTCATTCTGAAGAATTGATTCTAGGAGACAAGACTGAACCAGTTAGAACTAGGTATTCTTTCAAACCTTCTGAAGAGGCACTTCTGGGTTTGGTGTCCTTCATTGAGCCTACATTTGTTGATGAAGCACTTCTGGACAACGAGTGGATTATGGCTATGCAAGACAAACTCAATCAATTAATCAGAAACGGTCTTTGGGATATTGTGCCTAGACCCACAGGAACTCACGTCATTGGAACCAAATGGGTCTTTAGAAACAAGCTCAATGAAAAAGGAGAAGTGGTAAGGCACAAGGCTCGATTGGTAGCACAAGGTTATAGTCAGAAAGAGGGGATTGACTATAAAAAAACCTTTGCACTAGTTGCTAGGTAAGAATATATTCATCTCCTAATTTTATTTGTAGTTAATCATAACATCATCTTGTATCAAATGGATATTAAGAGTGCATTTTTGAATGGTTACAATACTGAAGAACTATATGACTACTAACCTCCTAGTTTTGAAAATTGTAAGTGTTCAGAAATAATTTTAAAGCTTAAGAAATCATTGTATGGTTTGAAACAAGCTCCCAGAGCATGGTATGAAAGACTAAGAAATTTTCTCTTAGAAAATGATTTCAATAGAGGAAAGGTTGATACCACTTTGTTCTGTAAGACATTCAAAAATCATATTCTTGTTGTGCAAATTTATGTTGATGATATTATTTTTGTTTCTGCTAAGTCTATGCAAGTAGAATTCGAGATGAATCTAATGGGAGAACTCGAGTTCTTTCTAGAAATCCAGATAAATGAAAGTCCAAAAGGTATATTTATCCATCAAAGCAAGTACACCAGAGAGCTTATGAAGAAACTTAATATGTTGGAGTGCTAGGAACCAAATACTGCTATGCATCCTACATGCATTATGGAGAAGGATGAGGTAAGTGGAAACGTAGATCTTTAAGTATACAGAGGTATGAGAGGTTCTCTCTTGTACTTGACTACTTATAGGCCTGATATCTTATTCAGCGTAGGTTTATGTGCTCGCTTCCAATTAGATACAAGAGAATCACACTTAACGGTTGTTAAAGGGGTTTTTAGGCATTTGAAAGGTATTACTAAACTTGGTTTGTGTTATAGAAAATTCAATGAGTACAAGTTAGTAGGTTATTGTGACGCTGATTATGCTAGAGGACGACTTGAAAATAAAAGTACTTCTAGGAGCTTCAAGTTTCTGGGAGACAATCTTATCTTGTGGTCCAGTAAGTGAAAATAAAAAATAGCGCTTTTCATAGCTGAAGCTAAATACATATTTTCTGCTAGATGCAACACTCAGATCCTCTAGATGAAGAGTTAGCTAGAAGATTTTTCAGATATATGAGAGTAACATTCCTATCTTCTATGATAATATTTTTTCTATCTATCTCTCTAAGAATCCCATTCTTCATTCAAGAGCTAAACATATTAATATTAAACATCACTTCATACGAGAATATTGTTAGAACAAGAAATATTCTGATCAATATTCTCAGTTTTGATGATAACATTATATATGAATTTTGTATAAGAGAATGTGGTACTCTAATTATTCATGTTTTCCATTTCAAGAAAAGTATAAAAGAGTATGCACAAATCAGCGTTGAGAAGCTCTGACCCAAAAGTTCTGGAGTGCTTCATCAGAACATGGTCTGGCAGACATCAGAAGATGGTTTTGCAGAATTAGAACAGGAATTGGAAAGCATCAGAACATGGCAGTCAGAAGTAAAGCTCTAAAGATCTGATGGTATCACGCTCAAAGCACTTCTCAAGTCTAAAGATAGAAGTTGCATCTGCACCAAAGCTGAAGACTCTGATATTCAAACGGTCATTCTACATATTCTGAGTCCAGAAGAAAGTACAAGATGAAAAGGCTATAACGTCAAATCTCTGACTGACAAAAGGAACGTTAGAAGCTACAAAAGGAAAAGTAAGTAAAAGCAGTGAAAGCATGGCTCGAGGTAGTTGACAAAAGTGTGAAACATTAAATGCAGCAGTGTACTATTCACGCAAAGCATTAAATGTTCCCAACGGTCACTTTTCCTCAGCGCCTATATATAGAAGTTCTGATTCAAAAGCAGCAACAACTCTCTTGCGTAAAAGAACCAAAACGCTGTCAAACTGAAATCAAACAAAAGCAAAGAAGAACTTCATCTTCAACCTCACAACTTTGTAATATCTTAGTGAGTGTTATATCTTAAATGTAACACCCCAAATCTACCCGATAAATTATACAGAAAATCCGAGTATAAATTTCAAACAAGTTCATTTGAGGTATCACATATTCGTCATCTAAAAAACATTTACGGCTTACTTGCCTTCATATAGATACATAGCACAGAAATTTAAAACGATAATCAAATCATTACTAAAAATCACTTTGTTTAAATTCAATAATTAACTCGCAGCGGAATCAACAAACTTTATAAATATTCAATTCAAGTCGTAGCATCATTGCACGGTAACTTTAAGTTACAATTTAAACTAAAACCATATAAAAATTCAGCAAAAGAAATGATAATTAAAACAATCGTTTATCCCCCCGAGTGCTACGTATCAGAGCAAGACACCAACTCGACTAACAGCAACTAAAGACTTCATAAAATCACTTCAAAACTTTCATCGCTATCTTGAGTACCTGTCCGTTTCCCATGGTAAGGGAATCATCATTTAGAAGGGGTGAGATATCGAAAAATATAAACAAAAGTATGATAATTAATATGTCAGAATTAAATCATACAAAATTATCACTTTACAACTTTCAGACGACAGCTATAACAATAATTTAAAACTGTACAGTTATAATAACAAAATCAACAACATAATAATAGTTATAACAACTATTTTTCATCTTCCAGACGGTACCTGTCACAACAAGTCATTAGCATAACAACTTATAATTACAACTTCACATTATCACAATTCACTTCACATCGTCATATTCAACAACAATTCAAGTCACATCACGTCACAATTAAATCGAACTCATGCCAATATAATGAGACTCTACAATTGCACATGCATGTGGTACCCAGAGCTTCAGCACCCATCGACAATTTCCAGTTAACAGAGACATCAAGGCATAAGCCTTCGTCACTAATTTGCCAATCCATGCCGTCACCAAAAATGCATATGTATATGAATGCAACAAACACACACAACAAACAACATCATCGTCACAAAGGCATAAGCTTATATCGTTGCTATACCAATAAATAGAGGTATACATCGTCAATGAAACATCTTGTAACTTTGCATAAAACAACAATAATTATCACCACAACAAAAACTAATTTCATCGAATCAACACGACAGAATCACAACAAATAATCCATAGAAAAATTCATACACCTTAATCCCACATACAATCATCATATTGCTGGTTATATACTTCGAACCTCACCCTTACCTTGGTAAATATGGACTCTTTCATCATAGCTCTAAGTTTTTCTCCAAAAGAAATTCTTTCTAACTTCAATTGGAGACACATCTAAACACCAGTTCGGGAATCAGCTTATCAGACAAACTTAAAACCCTCAAAATCAAAATCGCTCCAGTCAGAACTTACCTCTATGAGTCAGGAACGTTGTGTCCAAGTACCATAACGATCCAACGGTTAGATTGAGAGATATGCCCGATTTGCCAAGGTGACTCTATGCTGAAACTTGCTGCGAAAATTAAGGCTTCCTCCATAGTTTTCTTCTTCTCTCAAGTGCTCCTCCCTTCTTTCTCTTCTCTTTTCTATTTTTCCTTTCCCCCAAAAATAAGTTATGAGACTCCAACTCTAAAACCCTAATTTTCTCCTCTTACTATCTATTTTCTCTTAATGAGCTTAACCTATAATCCATCTATTACGTTTCTACTACTAAGGCTCAATTAACTATATCTCTCATACAACTTAATTAAACCAAATAACGCAAACACATATACAATTAAATATTTCAAATAATTATTATATCACATAATAAATAAATAAATAAATAAATAATTATTAAAAATACCAAATAGTATAATTACTAATATAGTTAATAAAAATATTAATAAAATCGGGGTGTTACATTAAACTTAAGAGAAAAATGACTTAGTGATTATAACTTATTAATAAGCATTTGAATCTCTTATAACATTTATTTTACATTGATTGTAAAAGGAATTCCTAGAGTGATCAAGTTGTGGTCAGGATACTCTAGAAGACTTAGAGAGTTTCTAAGTGGAGAACCATTGTAATCAGTTTGATTAGTGGATTAAATCCTCAGTTGAGGTAAATCACCTTGTCAGGGGTGGACTGGAGTAGTTTAGTTAACAACGAACCAGGATAAAAATAATTGTGTTATTTATTTTTATCTACCATTTTTGTTAGAAAGAACCCTTATTCAATCCCCCTTTCTAAGTGTTTTTCACTCCTTCAATTGGCATTAGAGCGCCGGTTCTAGGTGCAAACACTTAACCGTGTTAGAGAAAAGATTCAGGGAGAAAAAAACAAAATGGTTGAAACAAATACTTCAAATCCTCCTGAGCAAAACAACAATGGTAACAATGGAAGCAGTAGCTTCAATGGTTACAATAGACCACCAGTCTTTGATGGTGAAAACTTTGAGTACTGGAAAGATAGACTTGAAAGTTACTTTCTATGTCAAGATGCTGATCTATGGGATTTAGTGTTGGATGGTTACAGACATCCTGTAAATGCTCGTGGAGTCAAGATTAGAAGACAAGCTATGAGTGATGATTAAAAGAAAGAATTCAAGAATCATCACAAATCAAGAACTATATTGTTAAATGCTATCTCACATGCTGAGTATGAGAAAATCACAAATAGAGATATTGCTCATGACATCTTTGAATCTCTGAAGATGACTCATGAAGGAAATGCACAAGTCAAGGAGACAAAAGCTTTGACTCTAATCCAGAAGTACGAAGCGCTTAGAATGGAAGATGATGAAAACATTGAAGCAATGTTCTCCAGGTTCCAAACTCTAACTGATGGATTAAGAGTTCTTGATAAGGGATACACAAAGGCTGATCATGTGAAAAAGATAATCAGAAGTCTCCCCAGAAGATGGGGACCAATGGTTACAGCATTCAAGATTGCCAAGAATCTGAATGAAGTATCTCTTGAAGAGCTGATAAGTGCCTTGAGGAGTCATGAGATTGATCTAGATGCATATGAGCCTCAAAATAAAGGTAAGTCAATTGCTTTAAAATCTAAAAACAAAAACTAGACACTAAAAGAGTGAATGTCCTAAGCTTCAGAGGGAAAATACCAGAAAGAAGTTTGAAAAGAAGAAAGGCATGATGGATACATGGGATGATTCTGATTCATCTGATCAAGAGTCAGAATCTGAAGATGAGTAATCCAACATAGCACTCATGGAAACAGTTGATGCTGGTGAAGAGTCTACTTCAGATTCAGACTTTGATGAGGTATTTTCTGAACTTACTAGAGAAGACTTAGTTTCCAGCTTATCAGAACTTCTGGAAGTGCAGAGTCAACTTAGTATCTGATCAGTGGTTTTCACACATATATTTACCATTTTTTATGTTAGTTAGTGTTTTATTTCATTATTCGTCATTTTATGCTTTGGTTGTATGTTTTAATGTTTTCAGACTCATATGGAGAAACCAGAGTAAATCAGTGCAAAACTCGGAGTTTCGAAGGAAGTTCAGAAGCATGTTTCAGGAGGCCTGACACGGGTGGCCGTGTTGCTCAACACGGGCCGTGTCAGGAGGAGAGTTGGGAGCGAAGTTTAGAAAGAATGAAAAATAGTGGTGCAACACGGGTACCCGTGTTGCTAAACATGGCATGTGTTTCTAAGCCTGGGACTTAGAACATAAAAAATAAATGATAGAGGGCCAACACGGGTGCCCGTGTTGCTCAACACGGCCCGTGTTGGGTGATGACGCTGATTTCAGTGATTTTTGTGATTTTGTTCAGTGGTTGGCCTGCAAGGGTGTTTTTGGGATTTCCAACCAACTTAAGCGAGACTGCACTATTTAGGAGAGTTTTCAAGATGAATTAGGGATCTTTTTGTCACACGAAGAATTGGAGGATTATGAGAAGAAGCCTATGCAATTGGAGAAGAACAGAGAACTCTCATGAGCGGAAGCCATTGAAGATCAAAGTTCATCATCTCTATTGTAATGTCTTTATTTGATATCTTTGTAATTTCTTTGGATAATATGAGTAGCTAAATCCCCCAATGCTAGGGGGTGTCCCTGATTAACATTTGTGATGATTTTGAATTCCGAATTTCAATAACATATTTCTCTTTCACGTTCAATTTAATGGTATAAGGTTTTTAACGCTTTCCTCGTCGGACCAACTAGATTGATTTATGACTGACAATTAGGATTGACCTCCAATTTTAGGGTTTTTATACCATTATACTATAGTAGATATCACCTATGACTAGGGATACCTTATAGTAACCGGAACATTCTTGATAATAATCATGCTTGAATTCATCACTAATATCAAAGGACTTTGGGATTAGGATTGAATGTTCAAAGGTTTTCCCACTAAGGACTTAGGAGCAAACACCTTTAAGAACTGGTAATTGATAAGTTCAATTTTGTTATGAAACAAGGGTTCAGAATTGTTATATGTTAATGCACACACCTACCCTGGCAGATTACTCATATTTAGCCAAATACATATTTTACTTTTATTTGCAATTATAATTTCCAAACCAAAAACCCCAAGGCTTTTTGTTTAATTGAATTCCTACTAACTCTATAATATCACGCAGTTCTTGAGATCGATATTCAGGGAATTTTCCCTTTATTACTACAAGGCAAAATAGTACACTTGCTATTTTACCCATCAGTATCAAATACAAAAAGCTCAAAAAGCTCTTTGAATCTTAAACTAAGAGACTTGAAATAGAAAACTCTGAACTGAAAGAAAAAGTTTTAAAATTTACTAAAGATGTTGAAACATCTTCAAGTTCAGAAAAGTCTATTTCAAACACTAACAATATTATGAAAGAATATGACTTGAGCTTAAGAAAATTCTTATCTAGAGGTATAGGCAGAAGTCAGCTAGCCTCTATGATTTATGGTGTAAGTGGAAACAAGAGAATAAGCATAGGCTTTGAGGGTGAAACCCCATATAAACTTGAACCTGTTGATGATATGATTATCAATTACAAACCTTTGAATGAACAGTTCAAGTATGGTCATTCTCATGACATTAAACACACATCTCAATCTAAGAGTTTCCATATAACACACACAAGGAAACATGCTATCACGCATTCTGGTAAATCTTATGTGAAATCTCAGTTCAATCAGAACTTGAGAAGGACTAACCCCAAAGGACCCAAATGAATGTGGGTACCTAAGGATAAGATAATTCCTGTTGCAGATCTCCTTCACCGCTCAACAGAAAAACATGTCATGGTACCTGGACTCTGGGTGCTCACGTCACATGACGGGAAGAAGGTCTATGTTCCAAAGTCTAGAACTTAAATCTGCTGGAGAAGTAATGTTTGGAGGCAATCAGAAGGGCAAAATCATTGGCTCAGGAACCATATGTATTGATAATTCTCCCTCTATAACTAATGTTCTTTTAGTATATGGTTTAGCTCATAACTTATTGTCCATAAGTCAATTAAGTGACAATGGTTATGACATAATCTTTAATCAAAAGTATTGTAAAGCTATTAGTCAGAAGGATGGCTCAATCCTATTTACAGACAAGAGAAAGAACAACATTTATAAGATTTATCTTTCAGATCTTAAGAACCAAAAGGTTACTTGCCTTCTGTCTGTTAACGAAGAGTAGTGGGTCTGGCACAGAAGATTGGGTCATGCTAGTTTGAGAAAGATTTCTCAGATTAACAAACTTAATCTGGTTAGAGGACTCCCTAATCTGAAATATAAATCAGATGCTCTTTGTGAAGCATGTCAGAAAGGGAAGTTTTCAAAACCTGCATTTAAATCTAAGATTGTTGTCTCTTCCTCTAGACCTTTAGAACTTCTGCAAATTGATCTTTTTGGCCCAGTCAAAACAGCATCAATCAGAGGCAAGAAATATGGATTGGTCATTGTAGACGACTATGGCAGATGGATTTGGGTAAAGTTCTTAAAACACAAGAATGAGTCACATTCTGTGTTCTGTGACTTATGTAATCAAATTCAATCTGAAAAAGAATGTAAAATCATAAAAGTTAGAAGTGATCATGGTGGTGAATTTGAGAACAGATTCTTTGAAATTTATTTCAAAGAAAATGGTATTGCCCATGATTTCTCTTGTCCTAGAACTCCACAAAAAAATGGAGTTGTAGAACGAAAGAATAGGAATCTCCAAGAAATGGCCATAACCATTATCAATGAGACTAACATGGCTAAGCATTTCTAAAGCTCAGAAGTGTTTTCTACTTGGATATTCTGAACGCTCTAAAGGCTACAGAGTATACAATACTGAAACTCTGGTAGTTGAAGAATCAATCAATATCAGATTTGATGATAAGCTTGGCAATGAAAAGCCAAAGCAGTTTTAGAATTTTGCAGATATAGATATATCTAACTCAGTTCATGAAGAACCCAAGGGAAAGGATGATGCAAAAGATCAAGTTGCAACATCTTTAGAGAATCTCAGAATATCTGAAGAGCCTACACTCATAAGATCTTCCAGACTCAACTCTGCTCATCCAGAAAATGTTATAATTGGAAAGAAAGATGTTCCCATCAGAACAAGAGCATTCCTAAAGAACAATGCAGAATGTCAATTTGGTTTAGTGTCTTTGGTTGAGCCAACTTTTGTTGATCAAGCTCTGGAAGATGCTGACTGGATAATTGCTATGCAAGAAGAGTTAAATTAGTTTACAAGGAATGATGTTTGAGATTTGGTTCCAAGACCTAAAGGATTCAATATCATTGGAACAAAATGGGTTTTCAGAAACAAGCTAAGTGAGAAAGGTGAAGTCATCAGAAACAAAGCCAGACTGGTTGCTCAGGGATATAGTCAGCAAGAAGGTATTGACTATACAAAAACCTTTGCACTAGTGGCCAGGTTAGAATCTATCAGATTATTAATTTCATTTGCTGATTACGCTAGATATTGTGATGCTGATTACGCTGGAGATAGAGTTTAAAGGAAAAGTACTTCTGGAAGCTGTCAGTTTCTAGGAAGTAACCTGATCTCCTGGTACAACAAGAAGCAAGCCACAATTGCACTCTCTACTGCAGAAGCAGAATACGTAGTTGCTGCTGGATGTAGTACACAGATGCTCTGGATGAAAAGTCAGCTAGAAGACTCTCAGATATATGAGAGTAACATTCCTATATTCTGTGATAATACTTCTGCTATTTGTTTATCTAAGAATCCTACTTTACATTCTAAGGCTAAACATATAGAGATTAAACATCACTTTATTAGGGACTATGTTCAAAAGGGTGTTCTCTCTTTAAACTTTGTTGATACAGAATATCAGTGGGCTGATATCTTTACAAAACCCTTTGTTGAAGATAGCTTTAAGTTTATTCTGAAGAACATCAGTATGGATTTATGCCCAGAATGAAGGTGTTGAGAAGATCTGATATATGGATTAGACTGAAAATGTTTATTTTTCTTATCAGATGTTCTGGTTATGTGTGATCATTTAGACACTCTGATTCTGTTATTTCTAACGTTTCATATGTCTAAGTATGATACAGAACTTCTGTTAAAGCAATACAGTTGTCACCAGCTATTCCAGATGATGACCACGTGTTCATTCTGAAGGAACAAGCATGCATGCAGTTGATGAGACGCTGTCCTAGGTAACTGTGCAAATCTTTTCAAATCTTACGCTATCACCACAAACGTCTATCAACATTAAATGTAAATGGTTCAGTTTATGTAAACGTTGCATTCAGAATCTCATAACATTTTGTTTTCAAGTCTGTGTCTATTTAAACACATTTCATATTCACTTTATCTCTTTTCATACATTCATCATGTTCGTTTATGCATTTCTGTCTTTTGTTCTCTCTCTTCACAAAAACCCTAAAATCATGAAACCCATAAATCTCAAGCATTCTTCAATGGCTTCTTCATCATCTCAACAAAAGGTCTCGTCTTCTCAGCAACAACAAGAACAACAGCAACAACAACAAAATGTTCCTCAGAAGACCTGTCTAATTCCTATGGACGAATTAGAAGTTCTTGGTGAAATGATGGTCGATTTTGATAATCTGGAAGAACATGACATTCATTTGAAGGATGACATGATATTTCAGGGTTAGGAAGCGTTTTTCTATCGTTTGTGTGGACTAGTTTTCCCAAAATTGGTTAAAGAGTTTTGGGTTCTTGCTACGATTATAACAAAAGTTATTTTGTCCTTTGTTCATGGCGAAGAGATATCCATTACAAAAAATCTTCTCAAAAGATTGTTTGGTTTGGAAAATTGTGAAGGTGCTTTTGGAGCAATTATAGGAAGAACAGATTGGGACGCTGTTTATACAAAAATCTTCAAATCTGGAAAAGAGTATACAATCATCAAGGAATTGAAGGATCCCTGTCATACCCCAATTTTTGACCTAAGATACCACCTCATATCATGTGCATATGCATCATTTGCATCTCTAACAAATTGCATAGCCTGTGTTTGTTACTTGTGACTCAGCAGAATTTAAACAAGAAATCACTCATTAGTACAAGCAACAATCAATTAGGGTTTTGTTCCCCCTTCATCTCAAAAGAATTATCTTCATCAACAGTCAACATTTGGTCCTCAAAGATTCACTTCAACAAACTCAAAGGCTTTGAATCAACCAGATTAGGGTTTTGACTGAAGATAGCATACTCCTGACCTCTGCTCAGGATTTGACCTAATGACTTGGGACATGACCTCAAGACCCCAAGTGCATAATTTTGGCCTAATCTATTGACTCAATACATCTCCAACACAGGGATTGATCAACAGTGAAATTTCAAATCATCAGATTAGGGTTTTGAACTATCAGGGACCAAAATCTGGGATCACATTTGGGAAACCCTAAAAATCCCCAGGAAGTCAATCAAAAGTTTCAATCATCTTCAAATAATTCCTAGGACAACATCCAATGGAAATTACATCTCAATTCAAGGTCCACAGTCATCAATTTCATCAGGTCGACAATTAGGGTTTTTGACCTAATTCATCTGAACAACTGATTTTTTAATCAGGACATGGTGCCACAACTCAAACCATGGCTCAATATCCTATAATGCCTCAATATGATCCATTCATACCACTCATTTGGTAAGGATAGCCTGGTTCATTTGAAATCTTCAGAAACGCGATTCGTCTGAAAAAGTCAACTGTACAAGATCACCATTGACTTTTGGGGAATTTTGGTCAACCTTGACTTTTGAAGTTTTGAATCATCAATATATGATATATGAAGTCATTTGATCAAGAAAAATCAAGAAAATCAATCAAGAATCAAAAAGTCAAAAGTTTGACTTTTATACTTAGAAAAAAATTCTAAGTGTTTTTCAATGGTTTTTTTTCAAACTTTGGAAGGGAATAACTCAAAATTTCACCAACAAACTGAAAAATACTTCCAACATGAAAGTTGTAGATTTTGATCCAATGAACAACTTTGTCACATATAATTTTTTTCCAAAAGATCAACCATTTAAGAGATATGGAGCTTCAAAGTTGGTATCTTTTGAAAATTTCACTTAAAACCTCATTTTCTTCAAAGTTCATGGATCTTTTTCACCCATTTCCTTAAGGGTCTTGAAGAAACTTTCAACTAGGGTTTTGAAGTGTGTAATATGAGCTTTCCAAAATGTCCAAGAGCATGAAAAAATATGGAGCATAGCTATGGTTTTGAATTATGCATTTAGTGATCATTTTCACTTGAAATTTCAAGCCATTTTCACTAAGTTATGAACCATTTTGCCAAATAATGCAAGTAATGATGCATCAAGACAATAATTGAAGATATTTTCTGATTTGAAGATCAGAATGGAAGAGGATAAGAAGCTTGAGATTTAACCATGGTTTAGTCACTTTTAACCATTTGCATTTAATGTGAAAGATTCCATTTTATCTCTTAAGCCAAATCATCATTCTTGGATCAACTTGCAAGAGCTTTGAGTTCAGAATTCTTGGCCTATAAATAGAGGTTCAAATCATCTTCAAACTCACACCAAAACCTCATAAACATAGGTTTTCTCTTCCTTTCTTAGAATGCAAGTTTCATGGTTTTCAAAAGAGGTAAAATTCTGAACCTCTAAATCTTTGAAGTTCTAAGTAAAGTGATGCTTCTAACACTTCCCAAATACCATATGGAAGTTGTTTGAACCTTTGAAACCTTCCAAAAACATCAAAAACTCAGAATCATTACCTCACTTCCCAAATATGCATAACACTAGTCTTATCATGCCAAAATCAAATCCAGGCCAATTCTGTCCAAGCTAATCATCCAAACACCATCCATATACCATATATGAACTATCCCAATTGTCATACCCCAAAATTTGCCCGATCAGATCTATATCTTTTATTTCATCAAGGGTCAAAATTAAGAGACATGGGGTTTGACATTCCTATTGTCAAATCTGCCCTCTTATAAAATATCCCGAGAAATAAATAGGGTGCGATTAATAGGCGTTTCAAGGGTTTCATCATTTGTTAATTTTTTTTTCCTTTTACTAACATTTGCATCTTTTTGGATTATTATTAGTAATTTTTATTACTTCTAACTATTAGTATTTAATATTATTAATTTTATTATTAATATTAATATTAATATTAGGTGATATTATTATTAATATTATCTAGTATTATAGAATTTGTATATGTTATTACTAACTATTATTATTCTTACTAATTTTAATTATTAGGAGTTTTTTATTATTATTATGTTATTTGGGCAATAGGTCCATTAGGAATAAAAAGAAAACCTAATTGGTGCAATATAAAAGAGGTGCATAATCCTATTTACAAAGAGGAGGCCATCACTAATCCTTATTTCTTTGACACAATATTCACTGACCAAACGGTTGTTTGCCCTGTGAACGATTTTCTAACCTGCTGTGAAAATCATTCACTCTATCCCCAAATGCCTATCTCTATTTCCCAACCTACAAACCAATAAACAACAACAACAACATTCACTAAAAAAGCCATCTCTGACACTGTAACATTGAAACTCCATGTTAATTGAAGTCCACAATCAGGAAAAAAGAAGCAGAGGAAGAACAAAGGTGAATCGGTCTCCCTCAAACGTTGCAATAAGCTTGCCGACAACCACAAACATTCGAATCCGCCGCGTAGGCTCATCAGATCCACGTTGCCGGAACTCACACCTCCGACCCTTCAATCCGCAACGACCACCGTGAACATCTCCGCCCTCAATCTCCGTTCGAGAATCCTTCACGCAACAACAGCAACACTCTTCACACCAAATCATCAACTAAGGTATGAGCCAACACAATATAACTTGTACATGTTTTTTTGATTTTTTGTTCTTACAGGAAAATAGAGAAACTTGAAAGAAACAATGATAAAGAGGGAGAGAGAACCCGGATCTACAAAGCAGCATCCGCGAGCCACCGCATTGCACCACTCTCCGCCGGAAACGTGCCGACGAGTTCCATTCACTATGAACCACAACGCCCCGATCTACCTCCGCCGTCAAACTGTTTTCATCCTCTTTGCAAGACCGTCGGTATGTTTTCTCTTGATTTCTTTGTTACTCTAAAAAAACTGAGTTAAAAGAGATGTGTATGGATTCTTTGTTTTGGATCTGCAATTCATAAAAGGAAAGTTGAGTTTTCTGTTTTTATTTTTCTTTTTTTGAAAATGTTTGAATTGATTTCGTGGGGATAACAGAGAGTATGCTTTTCGGTATTAATTTTCTATAAAAAACGGTTCAACATGTGAGAAGGATAAAATAATACATCTTTATTTTCGGTTTACTTTTTATGGTTTTTTATTGCTTTGAATGATAGTCCAACGTGTACCATTGCTGGTGTGATTTTAAGGATAAAAATGGATTGTCGTTATGATTTCTAGGTAAGTTTCATCTACATGTATATTATCATATATTAAGTTGTCAATTGAATCTAAAGTGAGCAATATAATGGTAGGCTGAATTCTAAACACTAACATGATCTTTTTATTTAGAGAAAAGATACACATGTTATGTTAAAATTAATTTAGGATAGTTTCTTTGTTTTCATTAACCATTAATTAATTAAAATAATATTAATTCAAATAAACTTATTTTGCTAAATGGTTTTAACCATCTTATTGGTTATGATGATTAGTATATTTCTCCTTATCAATTCGTTATTATTTGTAATCGAAACTATCGGTTATGAGGGATAACGATAAATTAATAATTAAAATACATCAATTTGCTAAAAGTGATAATCGAATCAATCGATTAGAATTGCCAGCAATCCTTTACTAATCTGTTAACTATGGTGATCGAATCTATTGATCATTGCGGTTAATGGTAAACAAATTAAAATAAGGGTTGTACGCCCAAACACACTAAACCACGTAACTACAGATTTTCATCTTTTCAAACACTGCGATGTTCAAACTGCGATAAGGTAATTCAAAATACCTTCGAACATTCGCATTTCAAAACAATTTCAAAACAACTTCACGCAATCTCTATAATCAAATTCTAAGGCGTACAATCATGTGCCCGAACTACGTAGACTCTGATCCTCCATAAGGAGGTACGTAGGCACTTGGCAACAAGGCGAGTCCCCCTCTTCCAAACTCTAATCATGTTCAAATAATTAGCCTTTAACTCTATTTACTGTCTGTCATCTTTCTTTATCTTTTGCCACAAACCTTCATCTTTGCACTGTTAACCTTTAGGAAAGGGTTTTGGGTGCCTAACACCTTCCCTCGACCTGAATATAGTATCTTACCCCGAATCTCATAACTGCGTAGGGTTTCCTATTCGCCCTTCAGAATAGGTGGCGGCTCTCTAAGTTTCAATTTTAGGGCAGGTTGCTACACCAATCATCATCCATGATCTGAAACACCAAAATCACTAAGCTTGATCCTCACTTGAACCATACTGCAGATCGAGCATCACCAACTAGTCCAGAGGTTTTCAATTCATGCCAAGCATCCAAACATGTTCCATAAGGTCCATTGAAGGTGTTCAGATCAAGAAACAACATCTGGAATCCCTCATTTGCAGAATTCGATCCTCAGTTGTGCCGTTTTTAAGGTAAGCTCTCTTGAACTTCAAACTCTATTCTCCATGCATCATAAATGAAATATGAACATACCATCTTGTTTCTGCACTATCACTGATCAATAGCCCTCAATCAATTTCACAATTCATCAATCATACACGATTTCATGTTCAAATTCAGAATTAGGGTTCTTCGTGTTCATCAGAAAATTAACCACCTTAGAGCAAAAATAAATGAAATTAAAGATCACCATCATGTTCCTTGTGAAAAAACGAGTAGGATAGGCTATTCACTTGATCAAAATGATTCAGGTTTCAGATTTTTCAAATTCAAGTTAGGGTTGTGTTCTTGGCGCCAGATTTTGAAACTGAAATTAGGAATTGATTCAAAAATATAATTCATTCGTTGCAAACGTTAAACAGACCACGCGCGTGGTCCAATTGGCAAGTGTTTTGGTTGGTAACCTTGAGTGCGTGGGTTCAAGTCCTTGTGGTGACAAAACCTAATTTTTTAATTCTATTTTTCTTATTTTTCTTCACAACTTCATCAATTAATTTAACCAATCAAATTAACTCATTTTTATGTATTTTATGTATTTTAAAAAAAATCGCAAAAATATATTTATTTAATACATTTTTGATTAAGTTTAAAATGACATATTTTTAAGTGTTTTTAAATACTTTAAATATTGTTTTTCATTTGATTTTTCAAACTTAATCACTTGCAAATATTTTGTGATCAAACCCTAATTATTTAGGTCTTAATTAAGCATGAAATTTGTTTTTTATCTTAATTAAGTTGACTTTTGTCAAAATTCAAACCGTTTTAAAACAAACGATCATAGTTTTTCAAAACGATAAACCTTTTCTTTTTTGGTTTTGTTTTCAAAAGAAACTATTGATTAAATCTTTTTTTGGATTGATCAATTGATTCCCAAAAAAATACCATGGGCCTCCATGTAGGTATAAGTCCCAAGCTCCTTTTGTACATACCCTTTCCTTTTTTTTTTGTACAGAAAATTTCTTTTAAAACAAAGACTTTCAAATAGTTTTTCAAACGACGAAACCTTGCGTCTGTTAATAAAACAATCAACCATGTTTTATAAAATAAAACACGAGCCTCCACATAGGTATAAGTCTCATTCCCGTACATAAAATTAGGTATTTCATTGTACATTCACCTTTTTGTACATACCTCGATCAGTTTATATTTAACTTCGAATAACAAATCAAAAATGAAGATTTTCTTTAAATCTTCCCAAAAAAATACCATGGGCTCCATGTAGGTATAAATCCCAAGCCCTTTTGTAAATACTTGTTTACATAGCTTTTGAATAAACTCAAGTGGGTCTCTCCCCGAGTATAAGTCCCGAGCCCCCGTGTATACAAATGGATCATGCATACAGGTATATTTCCTTCATAAACTCCATTATATACACACACTTTGTCATACATATGTGCTTGTTCATACTTGTTCATATTTGTTCATGTACTTGTTCATATTTGTTCGTACTTGTTCATATTTGTGATTGTGTTATATATATGCTTGTTCAACTTAGTACAATACTAGGTTCCCCATAGCCTCCTATTGGGCTTCGTGCAAAGAATCTCCCTAATTTAGGTTAGGACATAGAGTATGGTTTCCCGGTGAAATCGCTCTAAGAGCTCAAACCAACTATACCATGCCTCCCCTTGGGCTTTGTACAAACGAGTGACCCTCCCATAGCCTCCTCTTGGGCTTACAATGCAAGGACCCTCGATTGTCCCTCACATAGCCTCCTCTTGGGCTTACAATGCAAGTACCCTCAGATAGCCTCCTCTTGGGCTTCGTACAAGGACCCACGGGCTTCTTATAAGCATCCCCAATATCCAAATCAAATACCTTAGGAGATTAGACATTTATCATCTCTATGATAGGAGTATCTCTTCTATATCATCACAATCAATCAATCAATCAAACTTTTTTGCCACAAGGCTGGCTAATCAATCAAACCTTTTTGCCACCATACTGGCTGATTAATCAAAGTTTTTGTCCCAAGGCTGACTTCATTGAAACTTTTGCCACAAGGCTGGCTGATTAATCAAAACTTTTTGTCACAAGGCTGACTTCATTGAAAGTTTTTGCCACAAGGCTGGCTAAAAAGCATCTTTATCATTCTAAGCACCATAAGTGGCATGGCCCAGGGCTTATAATGAAAAGATTTTCAAACAAAAACAAACAGATGTATGTGATGATATAGATTAGATACATCGAACATTTAGATGACATTTGTCTCTTATCCTTTGCTTCCACTAGCATAAGTGGGAACTACGATTGCTCTGACTTTCTCAACATCCCTTTGAGAATACGTAGGCACAAGGTCGTATCTTTGGCGAGCAAAACTTCTCCCTCAAACCACTCAAACCTTAGCACCCGTAGACCCGAGCTACAGATGCTCTGATTCCCTCTAAGGCATATGTATGCAGAGGATCGTGATGATCTTTGCGAGCATAATCAAACAAACACCCTAGGTCCCACCTATTTCACAACAGAACCTCCACCATAACATAGAATGAAACAAACACAACAAAAAAAAGCCTATAGAGTACTATAGATACGTTGGGTGCTAATACCTTCCCTTCGTATAACCAACCCTCTTACCCAAGATCTCTCCCCCCACTTTTAAGGTTATTGCAGCTTTTTTCCTTTTCCTACTTTGGAAATAATAAAAAGTTTGGTCGAAACAAAGAAAAATCATTTTTATGAGCACTCGAGCCCAAAGAAGGCATCAGGTGTCTCATCCCGAAAAAAGATACGATTTTTCCCCGCGACAATCCCTACAGAATTTGGGCGAAGATCCTTCTGGGTTGCATCTACCATAGAAAGGCAACTGTTTCTCCTAACTATGTCAACAAGGACCAACAATACATTTTGCATTGTATTGGTAAACAAGAGAAGGTGGATCTTCCTTTCATCATCGTCAATCACACGTGGAATCGTGTAAGGGACTCTAGAGAGCAAGTCAGATTGAAGTCTACCAAGTACAAAAGGAACATCATTCCTTTTGGAAGGATAATTACTGATATTCTGGTTCAGACTGGATTAGTTGGTGATCTGGAAAAAGCTGGAATTATTAAAGATTCTTTTGCAATGTGTGGAAGTACCATGAATGCCCACACTGTGAAAAAGATGAATCTTATTGAGACAATTGTTGCTACTCCCAGCGTGGATCATGAAATCTTGACCAGAAAGGCTCCTGCTCTGGCTGATTTTGAACTGTTTTTCAAAAATGAGCATCCTAACATTGTTGTTAGCTATCTGAAACTATGTAAAGAGGAAGGATCTGCGTATGATCCTGTGTGGATAAGCAACAAAGAGCTTCTCATTATAGCTGACCAAGTACCAGAAAAAGAGGAAAAGAAAAAGAAGAAGAAAAGAAAGCAAGACCAGCAAGAAGGAAGGAAAGATAAGAAGGAAAAGAAAGAAGAGCAGAAAGAAGTTAATCAAGAAAAGGAAGAAGAGAAGAAAGAAGAGAAGAAGGAAGAAAAGAAGGAGAAAAAGAGAAAGACTGTTGGTGATGGACCTTCCAAGCCTCAGAAGAAGAAGAAGAAATCTCCAGGTATTACTATTTCTGAGCCTGTTTCTGTTCCTGTTTTAATATCTAAACCTATATCAACAGAAGCTCTACCAGAAAAATTACTAAAAAAAGCCCCAGAAATTCCTCCTCAAACCACCAAAATTTCTAACCCTCCATCTTCTGCTTCCCTCAAGTCTAAAGGAAAACAACCTATGCTTGATTCTGAACAAATTCTTGATCCAAAACCTTTAAACACCATCTTCCCAGATGAAGATATTTTTGTTTCTGCTCAACCTCAACCCCCACCTTATGAATCTCAACTTCAACCTTCTGACCCCCAACATGTTGACACTCCAGTGTTCTTCCACCTCTCCTCTCCAGAATCATCATTTTCTGAATCTTTCATTCGCCTCATGCACTCTCTTAAACCCTATAATCCATCTTCCGACCCCATTGTTGTAGTCTTTGAATCAGACAATGAAGATGAATCGTCTATTCAACCATCCTCTTCAAACACTTCTTTGTTTGATAGAGTTTCTGACCCTTACTCCATCTCTTAACCAGAATCTCCAATCACCCGCTTCAAAATTAACCCTCCAAAATCTTCTGTTGATATTCGTTTTGAATTATTAAAATATAAGTTCAGAACAGGGTTAGATTATCTGAAGGTTGCCCATGACTCCAAGTTGGATCAAGTGGCTGCTAAAAAGCTCTGGACGACTTTTCTTGAGGATGTGCAAGCAGAGTTTCTGGACCTCCAGAAGGATTGCCTTGCCGCTGCTCCTGGTCCTGCTGGACTCGCTTTGGAGTACATTGCTGGCATCTACTCTCATCCCATTTCTAACTGGAAGATTCTGGAAGAAAAACCCTTTGTGGATGAAATGGTAGTGGAAAATCCTTTGCCTCTGGTTGTCTGGAAGCCTTATCTGTATTCAGTTCTGACTGGAGACTTTAAGACTATGTTTGACTGGTTCAGGGAGAACCCTCTGGAAGAGTATCTTGACTTGGTATATCCTCATATTGAGTATCCTCCAGAAGAAGAAGCTGAAGAAGAGCAACAAGCTGAACAACATCATGCTGAAGAGATTCAAGCTCAAGAGATTCCTGTTGAAGAGGAACCAATTGCTGAAAATCAAATGATTCAAGCTTCTGATATTCCTACTTCTTCTGCTGGTCCTTCTACATCTGTTCTGTTTGAAACTCTAAAGGAACTCCAACAGAATCAAGCTTCCTTAGCTAGTTGTCTGGGCAAGCAAGATGACACCAATGAGAAATTCAGAACTTGGATGCAGAGACAGGAAGATTCCTCCAAGAAGTAAGCTGAAGACACTGCTGAGATTAAGAACCTTCTAGCAGCTTTAGCCTCTAAGCTTAACCAGTCGTAGTCTGTGTCTTGTGTCTTACTTAGTTTTCTTTGTTTTTGCATATGCTTTGTTGCATATGCTTTGTACTCCCTTCTAATTAATCAATGAAATATATTTATTTCTTCACTTTTGTATCTTTCATCTGAATCTTTTAAACTTTTTGATGTTATGACAAAAGGGGGAGAAACATGCTAATTGAATTGATTTATAATATCAGTTGTTGGGCTTAAGTTTCAACAGTCCTAACAAATATATTGCAAGTTTTCTGTCTCTAATAGTTTTGCAGGAATGTGATACTCTGAACAAGCTCAATATGGGGAGAAGCAAATATGGGAAAAGCATATCTGAAGAAAATCTCTCAAAGAGTTGAAGCAATCAAGCTTAATGTTTTGATACATAAAGTTTCAAGCTTTGATACAAGCTATGTTTTAAAGTGCTCTGATACAAACTTTGCTCTGATTGCTCTGACACAAGAAGTTTCAAGATCAGAAAGAAGCTTTGCTCTTATATAAGAAATTTTATGCTCTGATACAAGAAGCTATGAAGCTCTGATATAAGCAAGCCTTCTTGATGTTCAGATAAGCCAAAGTGATCTCAAAGAGAAATTCAACTGAATTAATCTGAAGTTTAAAGTTCAACGTGAAAGTCTCAACTGAAATGGAAAAATACTCAGGGAAGTTTTTTATTTATAAAATCTTCTAGTATTAATTTCAGGGGGAGATTGTTAATCTTAGGGGGAGACATATTCACACACTCTGATTAATATGCTTTATGCTATATCTGTGTATTGTCTTTTTCATCTGATATTCTGGATACAAATTCATATAAATTCTGTATGTTTTTGTCATCATCAAAAGGGGGAGTTTGTTAGAACAAGAAATGTTCTGATCAATATTCTTAGTTTTGATGATAATATTATATATGAATTTTGTATAAGAGAATATGGTACTCTCATTATTCACGTTTTCCATTTCAGGAAAAGTATAAAAGAGTATGCATAAATCAGCGTTCAGAAGAAGGGTAATATTGAATGATTTTATTGCTTATGACTTTCATATGGTTCCATAAAATCTTCAAAATCTTACCATTCCTATCAGTCAAGTACCTTCCTCTGCTACAACCTCTGCGTCCCCATCAAGGAATAAAAAGAGAAAGCATTCTTAGAAATCTTCTTGCGAAGGGCCTTCTAAGAAGAGCAAGGTTTGTCGTTGTGCTAAGAAAAATTTGGAAACCATTCCACAAGCTAGGTTGCCATAACTTCTATACCAACCAAGGTTGCCATATCCTCTATACCAACCAAGGTTGCCATAACTTCTATACCAACCAAGGTTGCCATATCCTCTATACCAACCAAGGTTGCCATAACTTCTTATGCATCAAGGACTCTGGAACTTGTTCAGGGTTCTGAAACTGCTACTTCTTCCACTGTAAGTATGTATACTTCTAGTATCTCTTTACTTGCATTCGTTTTTAATAATTCATCTTCAACCACTTCAACTTCATCACCACCTCCACCTCCTGTTTCCACGTTTAGAACAGTGACTGCTCCCCCCAAGAAAAATCCAAATCCCACATAAGTTCCTACTTCTGAACAACCTCTACCACACCCTTCATCTCAACTATTGGTTTCTCTCCCTCTACAAACACACTCCATTTTCTCATAATTCAATCCTACTATAACCACCCTTGCAGAATCATCCCACACACTCATTCCCTCTACACTCCTAACCCAACTAACCTCTTCTGAAAAACCACCCTCACCACAACCCTCAGAAACCTCAACTCAATTAAAAACTAACCTCCCCCTAATTTCCTTTGTTGATTGTAACACCCTTCTAAACCCTCGCAAAATATTAAATAAATTCAGATTAAAAACATGTACAAGGATGTTACAACTCCAAAAGAAATAAAATATCAAATCATTTTTCATGCCCTTTCAAGGAACAAAATTGCAATTTATTCACTAAACCATGTTTAACACAGCGGAAAATAATTTTTAAGACTGAATAACGTAAACCATCAGTTATCAATACCAAATCACCTGTTCAAAATAAATTGAACATAATCCAAACTAATTAAAATAAGAGTTTAACAATTAACTCTAAAATAAGCATTCCCCGGTGTTACAAGACCAGAGCATGACATTGACGCGAAAACTAAACGGACTAGCCTACAAGCTATCCTCACCGAGCACAACCGCTGCTACTCCTCAATCTGAAAATAATCAACAATAAATGTGAGACATATCACAATTAAATTATATTATAAGTTCATAACGACAAAACATCATAAGCATATTATTCACCCAACTACAACATATTTAGATTTTCAGAATTATTCACCAACAGTTATAAAAATTCAATCAAACTCATCACTACGAAATAACACTGGAAATCTTCCAATCATGTTATAACAACACATATAAAATGCAACGAATATATGCATGTGTGTCATACCCCAATTTTTGACCTAAGATACCACCTCATATCATAGCATATGCATCATTTGCATCTCTAACAAATTGCATAGCTTGTGTTTGTTACTTGTGGCTCAGCGGGATTTAATCAGGAAATCACTCATCAGTACAAGTAATAATCAATTAGGGTTTTGTTCTTTCTTCATTTCAAATGAATCATCTTCATCAACAATCAACATTTGGTCATCAAAGATTCATTTCAACAAGCTCAAAAGCTCTGAACCAACCAGATTAGGGTTTTGACTGAAGACATCATACTCTTGACTTTTGCTCAGAATTTGACCTAATGACTTGGGACATGACCTCAAGACCCCAAGTGCATCATTTTGACCTAATCCATTGGCTTAGAACATCTCCTATACAAAGATTGATCAGACAAATCCTCAGATCAGGGTTTTTGAACTATCAGGGACTGAAATCAGGGATCACATTTGGGAAACCCTAAAAATCCCCAGGGAGTCAATCAAAGGTTTCAATCATCCTCAAATAATCCCTATGACAATATACAATGGAAATTGTATCTCAATTCAAGGTCCACAGTCATCAATTTCATCTGGTCGACAATTAGGGTTTTTGACCTAATTCACTGAACAACTGACTTTTTAATCAGGACATGGTGCCACAACTCAAATCATGGCTCAATATCCTCTAATGCTTCAATGTAATCCATTCATACTATTCATTTGATGAGGATATCCTGTTTCATTTGAAATCTCCAGAAACGCGATTCGTCTGAAAAGTCAACTGTACAAGATCACCATTGACTTTTGGGGAACTTTGGTCAACCATGACTTTTGAAGTTTTAAATCATCAATATATGATATGAGAAGTCATTTGATCAATGAAAATCAAGAAAATCAATCAAGAATCAAAAGTCAAAAGTTTGACTTTTCATACTTAGAAAAATTTCTAAGTGTTTTTCATGGTTTTTTCCAAACTTTGGAAGGGAATTTCTCAAAATTTCACCTACAAACTGAAAAAAACTTCCAACATGAAAGTTGTAGATTTTGATCCAATAAACAACTTTGACACATAAATTTTTTTCAAAAGATCAACCATTTAAGAGATATGGTGCTCCAAAGTTGGTACTTTTTGAAAACTTCACTTGAAATCTCATTTTCTTCAAAGTTCATGGATCTTTTTCACCCACTTCCTTAAAGATCTTGAAGAAACTTTCAACTAGGGTTTTGAAGTGTGTAATATGAGCTTTCCAAAATGTCCAAGAGCATGAAAAAATATGGAGTGTAGCTATGGTTTTGAATTTTGCCATTAGTGAACTTTTCACTTGAAATTTCAAGTCATTTTGCCAAAGTTATGAACCAAATTGCCAAATGGACCAAGTAATGATGCATAGAGGCAATAATTGGAGATATTTTTCTGATTTGAGACAGATGGGAAAGAGATAAGAAGCATAGCCAATTTTAACCATGGTTTAGTAACTTTAACCATATGCATTTAATGGTAAGATTCCTTTCTATCCCTTAAGTGCCAAATCACCAAAGAAGAAGCAACTTGCAAGAGCCTTGTATTCAGAATCCATGGCCTATAAATAGAGGTCCAAACCTCATTCAAAAACACACCAAAACCTCACAATTATAGGTTTTCTCTCTTCTTTCTTAAGTTACAAGTTTCATGAGTTTCAAAGAGGGAGAATTGCAATTTCCATCTCTTGCAATTTCTAAGCAAAGTGAGGGTTCTAACATCCCATAAACATCAAATGTGAAGTGTTTGATCCATCCACACACCCCAAAAACACTCAGAACTCAAAATCACTACCTCACCTCCATATGAACACATAATGAGCCTTATCATGCCAATTTTCATTCTAGCTCATTTCTGTCCAAGTTAAACATCCAAACACATTCCATATACCATATATGAGCTATCCCAACCATCATCCATGATCTGAAACACCTCCATCTTCAAATTCGATTCACTCTTGAAGCTTATGCAGGTCGGGTACCATGGCCATGCCCAGATGAATTCAGATGGTTCCAAGCATCCAGACACCTTCCATAATCATCATTGAAGCTATCCAGATCATCACAAAGCATCTGTAACACCTCCAGATCAGAATTCAATTCTCAGTTGGCCGTTTTTGAAGGTAAGCTCTCTTGAACTTCAAACTCTATCATACATGCATCATAAATGAAAAATTGATTTGCCATCATGTTTCTGCATATGTATGGATCATTAGCCCTCAATCAATTGCAACTTATCATGCACATACACGATTTCAGATTGAATCATAGAATTAGGGTTCTTCACAATTTCCAGAAAATTAATGATCTTAGAGTGAAAATAAATGAAATTAAATGGTACCATCATGTTCCTCGTCCAAAATCGAGCAAGATAGGCTATTCACTTGATCAAAACAATCCAGTATTCAGAATTTTCAAATTCAAATTGTTCATGTGTTCTTGGCGCCATTTTTTGCGAAGGAAATTTGAAAAATGACTTTGAAATATAATCAGTTGGATGCGTATGTATTACAAGCTGCGCGCGCAGCTCAGTTGGTCATTGTTTTGGCTGGTGAGAGAAGGTGTGTGGGTTCAAACCCTTGTGGAGACAAAACCAATTTTTTATCACTTATTTTTCTTATTTTTCTTTACAACTTCAATTAATTATTTAACCAGTCAAAATTCATCATTTTCACTTCATTTTTTTACACTTCTTATTTAATAGGTATATTTTAAGAACATCCAAAAAAAATCACAAAAAAAATATTAATTTAATACATTTTAATTAAGTTTAAAATGACATATTTTTAAGTATTTTTAATACTTTAAAATTTGTTTTTCATTTGATTTTTCAAACTTAATTACTTGTAAATATTTTGTGATCAAACCCTAATCACTTAGGTCTTAATTAAGCATTAAAACTTGTTTTAAACTTAATTAAGTTGATTTCTTTCATATTCAAATCGTTTTAAAACGAGCGATCGCGATTCTTTTCAAAACGATAAACCATTTCTTTTTGAACTATTGATTAAACCTTTTTAATTGATCAATTGATTTTCAAAACGAAGTGGGGCCTCTCGAATATTAGAGAGTGTAAGTCCCATTTCTTTTTCCTTTTTGTACAGTTTTAAACAATAAAACTTCTTTCAAAATAAATCTTTTCAAATTTCAAAACAAACTTCAAAATAAACAATCAACCATGTTTTATAAAAGAAAACACGGGCCTCCACGTAGGTATAAGTCCCAAGCCCTTTTGGACATACCCATTCCTGTACATGAAATTAGGTATTTCATTGTACACACACCGTTTTGTACATATCTCGATCAATTTGATTTTTAACTTTGAATAACAAACCAAAAATGAAGGTTTTCTTTAAATCTTCCCAAAAAAGAACCATGGGCCTCCATGTAGGTATAAGTCCCAAGCCCTTGTAAAAACCTGTTTACATAGCTTTGAATAAACTCAAGCGGACCACTCCCCGAGTGTGAGTCCCGAGCCCCCGTGTATACAAATGGATCATGCTTACAGGTATATTTCCTTCATAAACTCCATTATATACACACACTTTGTCATATATAATTGTTCATACCTGTTCATGTTTGTTCATACTTGTTCATGTTTGTTCATATGTGTGATATGTGTGCTTGTTCAACTTAGTACAACACTAGGTTCCCCATAGCCTCCTATTGGGCTTCGTGCAAAGAATCTCCACTAGTTTAGGTTAGGACATAGAGTATGGTTTCCCGGTGAAATCGCTCTAAGAGCTCAGACCAACTATGCCATGCCTCCCCTTGGGCTTTGTACAAACGGGTGACCCTCCCATAGCCTCCTCTTGGGCTTACAATGCAAGGACCCTGGATTGTCCCTCCCATAGCCTCCTCTTGGGCTTACAATGCAAGGACCCTCGGATAGCCTCCTCTTGGGCTTCGTACAAGGACCCACGGGCTTCTTATAAGCATCCCCAATATCCAAATCAAATACCCTAGGAGATTAGACATTTATCATCTCTATGATAGGAGTATCTCTTCTATATCATCACAAACAATCAATCAATCAAACTTTTTTGCCACAAGGCTGGCTAATCAATCAAACTTTTTTGCCACAAGGCTGGCTAATCAATCAAACTTCTTTTTGCCACAAGGCTGGCTAATCAATCAAACCGTTTTACCACCATACTGGATGATTAATTAAAGTTTTTGTCACAAGGCTGACTTCATTGAAACTTTTGCCACGAGGCTGGCTGATTAATCAAAACTTTTTGTCACAAGGCTGACTTCATTGAAAGCTTTTGCCACAAGGCTGGTTAAACAACAAAAACATCTTTATCATTCTAAGCACCCTAAGTGGCATGGCCCCGGGCTTATAATGAAAAGATTTTCAAACAAAAAACAAACAGATGTATGTGATGATATAGATTAGATACATCGAACATTTAGATGACATTTGTCTCTTATCCTTTGCTTCCACTAGCATAAGTGGGAACTACGATTGCTCTGACTTTCTCAACATCCCTTTGAGAATACGTAGGCACAAGGTCGATCCTTGGCGAGCAAAATAAAACAAAAAAAACCATTCAAACCTTAGCACCCGTAGACCCGAGCTACAGATGCTCTGATTCCCTCTAAGGGATATGTATGCAGAGGATCGCGATGATCTTTGCGAGCATAATCAAACAAACACCTTAGGTCCCACCTATTTCACAAGAACCTCTCAATAACATGGAATGAAAAACAAAGCAAAGAAACCTATAGAGTACTATAGATACGTTGGGTGCTAATACCTTCCCTTCGTATAACCAACCCTATTACCCAAAGATCTCTCCCCCCACTTTTAGGTTATTGCAGCTTTTTTCCTTTTCCTCTTTTGGAAACAATAAAAATTTTGGTCGGTACAAAAGAAAAATCATTTTTTGAGCACTCGAGCCCAAAGAAGGCATCAGGTGTCTCATCCCGAAAAAGGACAACGATTTTTCGCCCGCGACAATGTGGTACCAATCATCATGGGATTAACCCATTTAATCGATCCAACCAACACAGGGATACGACCTTGCCAAGCACTAATTCAACACAATGGGAATTAGCCCTCGTTGATCCAAACAACACTGGGATACAGCCACCAAATGATTATGAATGCATGCATAACATATAACTTAATCACCATCAACACCGATTACGATGAACAAAATCATCTCGATATAACTCACCGATAGCAACACCGAATTCAATATGTTCATATTTCAGCACCATTCAATAATCACATCATACATATTCACAACGAATATAACATCAATATCGCAGTCATGTTATCGCAACATCACCACATCTATTACATTTATCAAAATATGCACCCGATATACAAATGCACCTTAACGAATTAAAAATCGGGATTTCAAATTAAAATCGAGCCACTGCCCGTTACACCATTTTATTATATAAAATATTTAATTATCTTTACAACACTCAAAATGGCGCTTAAAACGGATACACGGTTTGAAAGATATGGATTTTAGAAAATAAAGTATTTTTCTAAAAAGCTTCAGTGTAACGGGTTACAAAAATGGTGTAACGCGTTACACCTGACAAAACTCATTTATTTTTCAAAAAGGCTACAGTGTAACGGGTTACGAAAATGGCGTAACGCGTTACACATGACGGGCAACACTTCCCTGTTTGCAAAAACACCACTGTAACGGGTTACTATCCCGAGCGTAACCGGTTACGAGACTCAGAAACTCAATTTTTATCTATTTTTCACTACTGTAACGGGTTACGATCCTGGGAGTAACCGGTTACAACGTACCAGTAGCACAAAACCGTCTTTTGACATCATCTCTTTTCTCCAATTCTAACCACAACATACCAAAATGTATGTAACATCAAAACAGTGCCAAATCCCATATTCTAACACATTTCTATCATCAATTGCATCCAATCTACACCATTTATCCCAAAACCCCAAAACCTAACATACATCCAATTGAGACAAACAACATACATAATCAGTCCTATCATCATTAAACTGATAATATAGGATAAAAGGATTAGTCACCCCTTACCTTAGCCAAATATGCTTGAAAACTCTTCTCCTATTCCTCTGCTCTTTCGCATTCTCTTGATTCCTCTTCTCCTCCTTTTTTTCTTTCTATTTTCCTTCTTTTTTCCAATTCTCTTATTTTATGAAAATAACAATTAACTTAGTAAAAGGCCTTCTCAATAGCATCTCCCCTTTACTAATCACCACGCTGGCCCAATTGCTATATTTTCTTAATTTCTCCAATAATTCACAAAAATTCCAATTAATCCAAATAAATAATTTAAATTCCAATTATATTAAATAATGGAAATTATGGGGTGTTAAATTGATCATTCAACCAACCCAGATGCCCCTATAGTAGAAGATCCCTTTCCCCTCTGACTCTGACTATGACTCAAAATCAGTTGTTAAAGTCAATTTTATACTTGAGAGAAACCCTCAACCTTATTTCTCTACATAAGACCCTCTCATCCTGAAAATCGATGTCTTCCCACACCTATTAATGAATTATTGAATCGATTTGAGTATGAGGCAACAGATAAACTTCGGTCTTTGGTTGAAAATTGCACTACTTCTAAGGATTCACATGACATAACTGTTATCTGGCGTACCTTCAGACATTGGATGGATACTAATTCTGAAGAACTTCAATAATTTTGTATCAAGTATTCTAAAAGAAAGGAGTATGAAAAGATGCTTGCTAATAGACCTCCTCCTCCTCTTGTGGTTCGATTTCCTGCACCTGAAGTTTTTGTTTATGAACCTGATACTCAGATGGATGAAGCATCTACTTCTGGTCATGCTTCTAAGAAGCCTCCTGCTGAAGACTCTACACCTACTCCTAAACCAGCATCTGAGACTATTGTTCTTCCTTCTTCAATCTTGAAGACTCTGGAAGAGATCAAGAAAGAGAACGTAATAGTCAGACAGTATTTGGACAGATAAGACCAGCTAATAGAAGAAGAAGCAAGGGTTAACTCTCAGATAACTCAAATGTTTGCACAGATCATGGCTCGCTTATATACCACATTATTTTTTTTTACCTTTTTAGTATAAATTCTGCATTATCTTTGTTTTGTATATTTATCATAATTATTTCAATGAAAGTTTGTTCTTTTTGCATTCTTTTATGAGTGATGACAAAAAGGGGGAGAAAGTAAAATTATTTTGATATATCTATATTCCAAGAAACTGACCCATATACATCTAATAATGTTGAATTGATTAGGAAATATGAAAAAAGTTCATTGAATATTTCTAGATAGGCACTTCTAAAGAAATTTTGCTACTCTCAACTGATCTATAATCATCAGACTGATCCGAGTCAAGAACAAAACCTTTGATTAAAGGAAACTCAAATAGACTTTGATTTAACTTCAACCAGACTCTGATATACTTTGATATAACTGATACCACTGATTTTGTTTCTATCAACCAGACTCCAAGTCACCATCTGCTATGATAGCTAGCTTGACTCTAAGATGACGAACCAAGCAATCAGATTCAGACTCTTAAGAGATTGTGCAATTCAAACTTCATCCTCCAATTGATCTTTTGATGCCTATATAATAAAGACTTTGAAGATTGCAAGATTGACGAACAACTGAACGAAATTTTAAATGCGCTGAAACTCTGCTCATTTCTAAATCTATAAGAAACAAGGAAATTTTGTTCATTAAGTGCTTAACATTGTTGTGTTATCTTTGTATTTCATTTTTGTAATCTTCTTTTAAGAAGCATCTTGTAAACACACACTCTTTGTATTTCAACTTGTAAGTTGATTGTGTTCCTTGAGAGACTAAGGTATAGTTAAAATTTCTCGAGAAGACATTAACGGATAGTCATTGTGGTTTCTGTAATCAGTTCGATTATAGTGGATTAAGTTTTTATTGATAAGGAAAAATCACCTTAGCGGATGGACTGAAGTAACTTTGTTAATAGTAACAACGATAAAAATATCGTGTTCTTTACTTTTATCTTTTTCTCCTCTTTGTTTGTCTTTGTTAAGAAAAAGTTCTAAGCCTTGAAACCGAATTCAACCCCCCTTTCTTGTGTTTCCCTTTACCTTCAAAATCAACCCCTTGCAAGATTTTTTTACTATTAACACTGAAATCTCCATTTTATTTTTCTGTCATTTATTTCCATGCATCAAAGCAACTATAAAACCATTCTCTACTTACAATCGTAAAAACTGTTGAACGATATTAGAAACCACTAGTCTATATGGATATGATAATTATAAAACTTACTTTTGTTTCTCAACGAACAAATATCCAGTGTAAAACTTCAAGTTTGTTTGTAAGAAGGTTCATGGGCATAACCCGTGAAAATCTCAATCACGTAGTGGAACTCTCAAGAAGTCATTCATGGAGAGAGGATGTAGCTCAAGTGGTTAGGACAAAGCTCTAAAAATATCAAATGTATTTTTTTTTATCCCCTGTCTCTCTTTATTTTTGTTACTTATTTATTACTTTTTCGTTCGAAACTATTTTTAATTCTAATTTCACTCATCTTATTTCTTCCACAGCTGTCTTTTGAAAATTATTTTAAACAATTACTTTTACAAAAGATTTTTTATTTTATTTTTTTAAAATAAGTGATGGAATTAAAGGGAGCAAAAGGGATGCTCCGCCCCGATACAACATAGAAAAACTACCTTTCACAATAAAGAAGAGGTAGTATGTTCCAATAATAAAAACTACAAAGATTGACTCTCCTATGAGAGGCACACAACCACCTCCAAGAAAGTGATACAATATCCGACATACACTCGGTAAAACTAAAGTCTTCCTTCTTAAAGATCACCGCATTACGTTTTAACCAAATCACCCAAATCGTAGCGAGCCAAACGGTACCCACAATCATACGCTTGTTTAAACAACGAATCTTCCCGAAGAAATGGAAGAAATCACCAAACTCATCAATAGACAAATCTTCAGATATATCAAGCCACATAAACACCCTTCTCCATATTCGGATCGTAATATTACACAAGAAAAAGAGATGAGATAAAGTTTCCTCCTCATTTGAACATAAGGCACAAACCGCATCACTTCCTTCCTCCAAGACTCCCCTTCTCACCAATTGTTCTCTAGTTGGGATTCTATTTAATAAAAATCTCCAACAAAAACAAAGAATTCTTGGAGGGACTTTGAACTTCCATAAATAGTTTAGAGCCAACACCTTTGTTCTTTCCATCGAAGGACCGGATAGAGGCGCCTTAAAAAACTCATAGCAAGAGTTAACGGAAAAGCACCCATTTGAAGTCAAAGTCCAAGAGAAGCTATCATCACAATTCTCTATAATCGGGACCATATTTAGAACTCCTTGTAAATCTCTAAACTCCGCTGTCAGCAACCTGGTGAATGCCGAAACCAGACCAGAATCTTCGCCTACAGCAGTCGGCCCAGAATCTGAAGCAGGAGCCGGCCCGGGATCAAAAGCAGCAGCCGGCGAGACAGATACAGCAGCATCCGTAGGAACACTACTGTTGCACCTAACCTGCTGCTCCGTAGCAGCCACAACAACAGCCGCTGGACCATCTTCAGAGAACCAACTCAAGAAATTCCAGCACCAACCTCCATCAATAAAGTCCCCTGCAAAATGAATAGAATCCGAAAAATTCCCGGATAAAGAGAATAGAAAAGGAAAAGATTCCATAAGAGATTTTCGACCCGTCCAAGACGCATACCACAACGGCGTAGATGCTCCATTACCAATATTACATTTTATAGCACTCGTGAAATTATCAAATAAAAGCCTCTCAAAATTATCCGAGACTATAACATACCTCCACCAATGAGACTCCTTTTTAGACAAGATAGAAACATCCCCAATCAACACTTTAAGCCTCGTGTTGCCATACCGAGCTTCTAACAAATCTTTCCACACCGTATCCGTTTCCGTTAGAATCCGCCACTTCCACTTACTAAGAAGAGAAACATTCATAATCTCCACATCTTTCACTCCCAAACCTCCTTCCTTTCTCGGTTTGCTTACCGTATCCCAATTAACCCAATGGATTGGTTTGCCAAGCTCACCTCCGCCCCATAAAAACTTGCTTTGGATAGATTTGATTTCTTGCAAAACCTTCTTAGGCGCCTTGTAGAAAGATAAAGAGTAAATCGGGATAGCACTAAGAACCGAATTAATCAACTCCGCTCTACCCGCCATACTAAGGTACCTTCCTCTCCACACATTTAACCTTTTTCTAAGCGTAGCTAGAATATCCTTCCACATTGATAATTTCCTTGGACTATCACCAACTCTCACACCAAGAAATTTAAACGGAAGAGAACCCACCTTGCACGTCAAGAAGGACGAAGCCGCCTCCATATACCCCTCTCCCACATTAACACCAAAAAGATTACTCTTATGAAAGTTAACTCTTAGCCCCGTCATCATTTCGAACCCTCTAAGAATGGCTTTCATACTCCATAAATTCGAGGTATCTCCTTCGGCCAAAATAATAGTGTCATCCGCAAATTGAAGCAAATCCACCTCCTTATTCTCTTTGTAACTAAAACCCCGAATTCCCCTATATCTTTAGATCTTTTCATAAGAGCCGTAAGGACCTCCATAACCAACACAAACACGAAAGGAGACAAGGGGTCGCCTTGTCTAAGACCTTTCTCAACTATAAAGTCTTTGGTATTACTTCCATTAACAAGAATAGACAAAGAGTTAGTAAAGATACAACACTCCATCCACCTCAACCACCCATCTCCAAAACCCATCCTCTTTAAAATATATCTAACAAAGTTCCAACTTACTCTATCATAAGCCTTCTCAAAATCGACTTTCAACACAACACAACTCCTTTTTTCTCTTTTAGCTAGATCCAAAACCTCATTCACAATAAGAACTCCATCCATAATGTTTCTTCCTTCAATGAAAGCCGATTGATTTTTAGAAACAAGTTTCCCGATCACCTTCTTAAGCCTATTAGCCAACAACTTAGCCAAGATCTTGTACAAACTCCCCACCAAACAAATAGGCCGATATTCATACAAGGATTGCGGATTGTTGACTTTTGGCACTAAAGTGATGAAAGAAGAGGTACAAGCTTTTATAAGTTTAGACCTCTCATAGAAGTCTTGCACGAAAGAAAGGACATCCTCCTTTATCACCTCCCAAAACCTCTTGAAGAATTCTAACGAAAACCCGTCCGGCCTGGGGCTTTTATTCCCGTCACACGACCAAACCGCCTCTTTAACCTTTTCCTCCGAAAACCTCCTCTCCAACCAACAAACCTCATTCTCATCCAAGGAATTGAAATCAATTCCTTCCGGAATTGGTCTCTCCAAGTCCTCCTCCTTGTAGAACTCACTAAAATGCCTACTAACCTCCTCTTTAATATTCGCAACCTCTTCTATTCTCCCATTGGAGCCTTCTAAAGAAGTTAACGCTTTCCGTCTATGTCTCTCCTTCAAAGAATTGTGAAAGAATTTAGAATTCTTATCTCCCTCCTTTAACCACAAATTACGAGACTTTAGCCTAAGCATACTCTCTTTAATATTCAAATAATTCCAAAAATCTTTTGTAGCCATACTTCTATCTAACACCTCCTTGCCGATACCATCACCAAAGTTCACTTTTATAGCTTTATCTAAAGTATTGATCTTTTCCGAAGCTTCTTCCACCTTCAAGTCGATCCATCCAAAAACCTCCCTATTCCACACCCGAAGTCTCTCCTTAAGCTTTTTTAATTTCTCATAAAGCACAAAATCTCCCCTCCCTTTAACTTCCATCTTCTTCCATTCTTGTGTAACAAACAAATTGAATTCTTCATGCTTGAACCAAGAGTTATTGAAACAAAAAGGTTTTGGGCCCCAATCTATCTTTCCCACCTTCAAACTAATTGGAGCGTGATCCGATATATCTCTTTTTTCTATTCTTTGGCCAACCACTTCCCACATGTCTAACATTTTCTTAGAGATAAGGAATCTACCCAATCTACTCATAGCTTTGCCATTGTCTTTGAACCAAGAAAACCTCCCTCCAACACAATTAACATCTATCAAATCCATAACCTCCACGAAATTACGAAAGTCCTCCATCCCTTTCCAACACCGATAACCTCCATCACCTAACCTCTCCTCTTTCTTCAAGACTTCATTGAAGTCGCCAACCACACACCATTCAACATGGGTTTTACCATGTCTAAGATTAATCAAGGAATTCCAAGTGGATAATATATCTAACCTCTTACATGGAGCATAGACATTAACAAGGTTGAACTCCTCACCTTTCCAAGAAACATTTATACCAACGAAACCTTTATCCAAGAAACTATAATTAACCATAGTGACACCTTTCCTCCATAAAATCACCATGCCACCCGATGCCCCAACCGAATGACTAGCCGTCCATTCAACATCATTACTACCCCAAAACTCTCTAGCTAAAACATCGTTAAACATAGATAACTTCGTCTCTTGTAAGAAACACACATCAATTAGATTTGATTGAATCAAAAAACTGACTCTTTTTCGTTTAGAAAAAGAACCACCCCCTCTTATGTTAAATGAAAGCAAATTCATCGAATACTATCTTTTAACTCCTTCAAACACCTCATCCCCTCCTTGTCTCTACCCTCCAAGACATTTATCCTCCTCTCATTCTCAACGCCCTCCTTAGAACTTACCACCCCCAAATTAGAGATTGAATACCACACCTTCAAACCCACATCCGATTTCTCCCCATAACGTTTATTGCATCTAATGATATCTGAGTCTGCTAAGGAAGAGCCAGAGAAAGACTCACCTGAAGAAATTGGGTCTGTCGCAGAAGAGGAATAAAAGTTTCCCTCCAACGAACCAGCCTTTCCTTCCTGTTTGCGATCTCCTTCCACTCTAGCTGATCTTGGCGCAATACAAGCGTAGTAGGAAGACGAAACTGGGACCCGCTCCCCTAAATCCTCATTCAGACTTTTCTTTTTTCTCAACTGTTCCTTTTTTCTAATACAGGGGCCTTTGGGTAAATTCTCAGGCACCACACCCTTACACACACTTCTGCATACTTCATCAAAAGTTTTTGGACCGCTGTACCGATCCAAGGAATCACCAGGCCCATTAAACCTAAGCCCACTTTGACTCTGAGCTGAGTCAGCTTGCCTGCCACAAACTTCCAAGACTTCTAATCCGTTGCACTCCCCCACTCTTTTGTTTTTATTGTGATACCCTTTGACATTTAATGCTACATTACTTTTTGCCTTGGGAACCTCCTTAATGCTATCAAAAGAAGAGTCAAGAAACACCTTTTCTAAAGTATTCTGACACTTCAATATGGAATGGGAAATAGATTGACTGTCCCCTAGATCAGGTTCCGTCCCATCAACCTCAACAAACGGCGGATCTCCCTCCTCCCTGATTAGACCCTCATCTTCCTCCTCCTCACCGGACATGGCTACCTCCGCCTGAGAAGAGTCCTCCGATTCTGATTCTTCCCCGATAGACCAAGATTTTTGGCTGTCAGTGATACCGTACGAGACCTCCAGCAAACTAACAACAAATACCTGTCCATCAATGGAAAGATTAACCATATCATCCAACCTCTCTCTAATCTTAGTTCTGATACAAATTCTTGCCTCATCCATTCTCTTTTTCAAAACAGTTCCTTCATCACTTCTCAAAAACACCCCTTTAGATTCTACTAGATGTTTGAAGCATAACTCACTCCATGCATGACAAGGAACACCCAGAACTCTTAACCACGTCACCCTCTCTTCATCACTATCCTTGGGTTCCCATTGTTTAATCGAGTTAAACCATTGCACCCACCAAGATTTCCTCTCTTCAACAAACAACTCAACTTCTCCTTCAATCAAATCCTCCAAAAGACAGATATTAGGGCCCAACACGGTAACCCTAATAGAAAAAATACCTTCCTCATGAAAGAGTTTTTTAATGTCTTCCATCTTCCCCGGCTCTTTAATCCTCCCTGTGAAGGCCTTTTTGTATTGAGAGTTTTGGGCACCTTGATTCCTTCCTTATAGCCGCATCCACCATCACTGCTTTGTATGACGACTGCGTAAGACCGATGATTTACAGACTTACCATAACTAATGCCGTCGTGTCTATAACCACCAATGCCCTTCGTATTCATCTTGGCTGGATTACTGAACTGGACTGTCGACTCAAACTTTTCTTTTCCTTTAGACCTACGAAACCTTGGCAGATTCGCAAAAAGCTTCCTTCCTTCAAGAATCATATTATCCAGCTTTGTTGCCATCTATTCTTCATCCTTGACATTCAAAAAGCGTACAAAACCGAAGCGTCTACCAAATATATCCTTTCTCGGAGGAATAACCACTTCCTCAATATCTCCCAACTCTTTGAATTCGAAATACAGATCTCTAGCTCTCCATCTATCTCCAAATTCAGTGAAGAAAAAAGACGACGAAGTCTCCCTATTTGTAACCTTCCTCTTCCCCTCTCTCGCTATATCCCACTTCACCTCCCTTCTTCCTCCTTCCCTTACCTTTTGCCATATGCCAACACTAGAACCCCTCATATTGTACACTAAAGAGCTTGAACACTGAACGAAAAATAAAGAAAACCAATCCCCAAAGACCAAGGCCCCTAACCCTAAGGTTAGGAGTTTAAGCCGAAAATCTCAGGAATGACATTGTATTTTTACTGCAACACAATTCATCTCTCTCAATTGCTTTTTTCTCTTGCTCCTTTTTCCACTTAAATACCATATTTTTTAGTAGATCATTCAAAGGAGAACCTAATATACGAAAATTTTTAATAACTCTACTACGAAATCTAGCTAGTATGAAAACTCTTCACTTCACTGGCAACTTTAAGAATGAGACCATCCTTGATGGCCTTTATCTTTTTCCCCCATCAACTTTTTCCCTCTTGAAAATTTACAACAAATCCCAAAAATATCACTTTATTTTAACAAAATATGCACTCTATTAGTAGGTCTTTTTCAATGAATAGTCAAAATTGGTCAATTTTTTAATTGTTTTTTAGTGTTAACAATGTTTGATGCTTTTTTGTTTCTTTAGCTTAATATTTTATTAAATCTAGTGTGAGTTTTGAATTGTATTGTTAGTTTTGAAACAAACTAGTCCCGCTACCCACAATTGATTTTTTTTCTAAATGACACAACTCTTCAAAAGAATCTAAACTTCACCAGATATATTTAAGGAGGAAAGAGGAAAGGTGGGAATTTTCTAATCAATATGGTTCAAAGATTGACCTCACTCATTTTGTATATGATCAATATGTCCAACTTCTAATCAACATGTCTTTTTTTTTGGTATAAACCGGGGTATCCTCTGCGCGCAACTGCAGAGACTAATCCCTCGAGCCGGGTAGGACCATATAGGCGGTAAAGCTCTCCCTCAAGAGATTTAACACTGCTGCATGCCCAGGGCCGGGATCGAACCCAGGACCTCTGGTTAAGCTGGAAGAGATCCTTGCCATCTCACCCAAGTGCTCTTGGGTTAATCAACATGTCTTTATAGAAAGACAACATGTCTTTATAGAAAGAAGTTATTAATGAAGTTAAGACAAAAATTTCGAACAAAAAATTGTTTAGTTTATGTTTACTATGATGACCGTCTTTGAGAGTGTGTAAGACGGACTACCGTATTAGTATTGGATTCAATTTATTACAGTTAAACTATAGTTAAATAGAATTTCATAAATTATTTATCATAAATAATTAAATATACCTCACTTTCTTTTATGGTTAAACTACACATAATCTACACAGGAGCTAAAAAAATTGAGACGGCTATGATTACTATTTACTATGAATATAAATATAAAATATAAAATTAAAAGATTAGTTTCATTCACTATTATTTACTATAAATATCTATATGAACACTTTCTTTTCTCATTCAAAATCTTAGAGTTGAAAAAAGAGTTAGGTATTGATAAAACATATCCATTCATTTCAATATTTAAGGATGTCTTCTGTTGATTACTCCACTAATCCTGATGCCAATTCCAACTTACAAAGAAATCTGGCTGATTTTCACCCTAACGTTTGGGGAGAATATTTCATTCAATTTGCTTCTGAGTCTATGGTATTACTACTTATTGCCTTTTATATATGTTGCACTGAATTAATTTCTTTGATTTTACGCAATGATCTAATGCACCATAATATATATAATTAAATTTCGTTAATGCTTTATATTTTCAAAAATTATTACAATAAATTATAAATAAATTATAAGAAAATAGTCTTCCAACTTTTTGAAAACAAAATATAATTTCTACTTTATAGTACTTCTCAATTTCTCCGACTCTCTATTTATAAATAATACAAATTATTGGCATTTATAAGTGTTTTTCAATCCCATTGTTTCAAAAGATATGCTAAATTATAAGAAGTGCAAGGAATTCTCCCCCTTACCTCTCTGACTAAATTTGTCATATCCTCTCTCTCTCTCTCTCTATATATATATATATATATATATATATATATATATATATATATATATATATATATATATATATCATCTTACAAAAGTGATAGAGATAAATATTTATAACTACCGAAACTTAAAAGATCCAAAACATGTTTGAAAGATGACATATCATCGAATGAATTTGTGAAACAAACTAAAGCATTGCAAGATCCAACTCTGGTTGTCTCTGCACCATAGACTAACATTGCCACCACCGACCACCGTTGCCTTTCAATGATCGATTGGCCATCAACCACTGTTGTCTTCACTGACTTAGATGTCTTCACTGACTTTCCTGTTTCTTTTTTGCGCTGTATGATTTCTTACAGTCTTGAAGAGTATTTTCTTTTTCTTCATCACTTAAGATTTTGAGGCACACTTCCACAATCTCTACATTTACTCAAAATTGATGGCGATGTCATTCTACTTATCAACACAAACTATGAAAAAGCACAAACAGAACTACAAAAATAGGAAATATAACTAAATATAGAAAATAAATTTAAAATATTTAAAACAGAATGAAAAATTGAAATAAAATAAAAGTCTACAAACATAATAGTAATCATAAATGCAATAGTTTGAACATGTATGTAAAATATTTATGATCAAAGTACCTATTTGCTTTAAAAAATCTTATTATGATCAAAATATATTTATCAATGTGGAAATTCTCAAACAAATGTATGCAGGAACTTGATCCGAATATCGTAGCACAGATTGATGCATTAAAAGGTGAAGTGGGAAAGATGATTCTCTCAAAAACTAAAAAGCCAATAGAAAAAGTCAAGTTAATTGATTCAATATGTCGTTTGGGTGTGAGCTATCATTTTGAACATGAGATTGATAAAGTTATGCATCATATTTTCAAGAGTTGTGCTGAAAATGGAGAAATAATTCTTGAAGACGATGTTTGCTCTATTGCTGTGCTCTTTAGGGTTTTGAGGCAACATGGATTTCATGTTTCACCAAGTACACATTCATGACTCAAAATTATATACTTTTCCTTTATAAATTGACTCAAACTTATTCAAAGCTCTTTTTTTTTTCTCTAACACTTAACATGGGAAATATATATAATTTTTTGTTGGATTTTTAATTTGCTGAGACTCTAATTATTATATAATTTCTTTTGTAAACACGCTAGATGTGTTCACCAAACTCAAGGATGAGCAAGGATATTTCAATAAAAAACTTATCTCCGATGTTGAAGGGATGTTAAGCTTGTATGAAGCATCACATATGATGATTCATGGAGAGGATATTTTAGAAGAAGTGTTGGCTTTCACTTCCACCAACCTTGAATCCGTTGCTACCCAATCAAGCCATCCTCTTGCAGCGCGAATTAAATATACTTTAAAGCAGGCTATTCATAAGAACTTTCCTAGGCTAGAGGCACGACGTTACATTTCTATCTATGAGGAAGATCCTTTCCATGATGAAATTTTACTCACTTTGGCAAAACGAGATTTTAATTTGCTCCAAACCCTACATCAAAAAGAATTTGGAAACCTCTGCAAGTAATTACTCAAATGACATACTATGATTCTTTGTAACTATATATATTAAAGAAATTATCATAATAACTAATTTAATTTTGGAATTTATAGGTGGTGGAAGGAGTTGGATATCCCTACCAACTTACAATTTGCACGAGATAGAATTGTGGAAATGTGCTTTTGGGTGTTGGCTATGTATTTTGAGCCACAATATTCTCAAGCAAGGAAAATGACTACAAAATTAGGTGCCATATTATCAATAGTTGATGATACATATGATGCGTACGGAACGATTGATGAATTAGAACTTTTTTCCAAAGCAATTAAAAGGTTTATTATATACATAATATAGATATATGTTTTTTCATCATATTTATTTTCTCTTGCTTATGAAAAATTTGTTTCTTAAATTGTATCAAACGATTTTCAGGTGGGATATTAGCAACTTTGACCATCTTCCAGATTATATGAAATTAATTTATATAACAGTTTTGAAGGCTTTGGAAGAAATAGAACAAGAAGTGACTAAAGAAGGAAGACTCTATACCCTTAAATATTACATAAAAGAAGTATGGGTTTCTAACTTTTTTTAAAGTATTCTTTAATAATAAAAAGCTTAGAGAACAAAATTTCACCCTTTATTCAATACGGTGTAAAATATAATTTTATGATATTGTATGATGACAGTTCCAAATGGTAGTCCATGCATATATGACTGAAGCTAGATGGCTCAATAGTAACTATGTACCAACAATAGAAGAGTACTTGAACATTTCAAAAATAACATGTTGTCAGTCATTATTGATAACAAGTTCTTACATTGGCATGGGTAACACAGCCACAGAGGACAAATTCATTTGGGTTTCAAAGAAGCCTAAAATGGTTGATGCCGTTGCTACTGTTTGTAGGCTAATGGATGAACTCGTAACCAACGAGGTATGTTATACCGAAAATATTAAGTTTAATTTCTCATATAAATACTTAGACTAATTTTAATCTTTATTCATAGTTTGAACATGAAAGAGAACATGTTTGCTCGTTGTTGGATTGCATTATGAAGCAAAAAGATGTGTCTAAAGAAGCTGCTACCGAAGAATGTAAAAAGAGACTTGCAAATGCTTGGAAAGATATAAATGAGGAATGTCTAATGCCAACTGATGTTCCAATGCCTTTTATGACTCGTGCTATCAATCTTTCACGTTTTATGGATGTTGTTTACAAAGATAAAGATAACTACACACATTCAGAAGGTTTAATGAAGTCATACATCAAAAGTGTGCTAGTGGATCAAGTTCCAATTTAAGCATTAATATTTTTTTTTCTTTTCATTTTTAAGTTTGACTAATAAAAACATGCATACATGTGTGCATGTTGTGTATGCTATTTCTTTTCTTTTCTTTTTGTTTGTTTTTCATGGGGTGATATGTCTTTTGTTGAAATAAAAAGTTTGTGTTAAGTTTAATAAAAAGTCTTTTCTTTTCTTTTGTATATAATAATGAAGCATTTAATTGTTTTGATGATTAATCTTGTAGATTTTTTTAAGGAAAGTAAATCTATATTTAAAAAAAAAATGTTTTTTTAATTCTAAATTCAATACTATTATCATAAAATAATTTGTCTTCATCAATGTTTTATAAAAATATTATTAAGATAAAAAATTAACACTAGATTGTCTAATTTTAATGAAGGACTTTTATTTTGCAAAACCTTTTCGAAAATAAAACAAGCCAAATAAAGAAGACTTAATTTTAATTAATGTGAAGAATGTGAAAGAAATGAACATTTTTCTAATTTGAAAATTACATCTTGGTAGGCCTGCAGCCAGTACTTTTTATGTTTCACTTGAAAACCGTATCTTATGTATAACTCAATAGCGTTTTGAGAGTTTTTGGCTTTGTTTTTGTGGAGGAGTATTCTTGATGCTTTTTCCGAAGCCCTTTGATTCTGGTAATGGTGGTTAATGTGAGCTAAGCTCTGCCATGGCTTCTAGTAAGGGGTGATGTTTATTGTTTGAGATTTCTATTCCCTCCCCCCTTTTTGTTGTTGGGTGTTTAGTCAATTGTATCTATTTTTCTCTTTTGACTTATGTTTTTATAGTGTGTTTGGTCAGTTTTTATTTGTTGATTATTTTTATTAGTTTTCAACTTTGTACTTTTGGTCCCTTCAGATTGTCATGTTCTTAGTGGGTCATTTTAGTTTCCTTTTATTATTATATATTATATTTATTGTTTCAAAAATGTTATTCTTACACCAAACTTTACACCCACACCGTATGTACGGACGACACTGTTCATGTACAGACGAATACTATTCATGTACGGACGTTTATTTTTAATACCTAGACGTGCATTAACCAACTTCATTACTGCATTAACCAAGTTTTTACACTGCATTAACCAAGTTTGATGACTGCTAAAAAAATATTTTTAATACATGGATGTTGCATTAACCAACTTTATTACTGCATTAACCAAGTTTTTACACTACATTAACCAAGTTTGGTGACTGCTAAAAATTACTTTTAATACCTGAATGTTGCATTAACCAACTTCATTACTGCATTAACCAAATTTTTACACTGCATTAACCAATTTTAATAACTACTGTAAAGTACTATTGGGTGTAAGTATTAGTGTAACAATTGGGTGTATGAATAGCATTACTCTTATTGTTTAAAAAATAAACTCAACTTTAGGGAACAAAGGAGTGGAGAGTGAAACGTTGAAAGTTGGGTTTGAATGGTAAGTGATTAAGAGTGCATTTCTAAGGAAATACTATTTAAAAAATTTATTACAGAAGACATTAGATTCTGTTATATTAGAACATTAATATTATTTGATTGAACAAATTAATAAGGTTTTTGTACACACAAAGTACATTATTGATAATTCCACCCACGTAGAGCCAGAAAGACTCACAAGCATGGTAACTAAATCGGACTGGACCGGCCGATTCTATTAGTAGAAATGGGAATTAGAATCCTAAACGGTCTGTTTGAACTTGAAAATCGACATGCACAAGAATCAGGATTTAAATCGGAAAATCGATAAGAAAAATTGTTAAACACCGATGGTTTAAGAGATTTTTAAGGTTGGATCGGATTTTGCTTTTGATTTATAAAAATATTATGAATGGTTTCATTTTGAATCAAAATGATTCTTGATTTAATTTCCTTTTTCTACTCCAATCACTCAAGTACACATTGCCATAAAGAAACCAAAATAAAAATTATTCTCAATTTTTTTTGTTGATCTCTATTCATTTGATTTCATTTGATGAATAAAAGTATATTTTATATAATAATAAATAATGGACGGATATAACAAAATACAATACAACACATAACATATGAGAAAAGAAAATGATAAGACAATATTGTGAAAAAATAATTGATAAGGTCATAAGTATATTATTATTATTATTATTATTATTATTATTATTATTATTATTATTATTATTATTATTATTATGTATTAGTATTATCATTATTATATTAAAATAAAATTTTTGGCCTATGCACCTAACCTATTAAAATATAAAAGACTATTAAAAACTATAAAAAAAACTATCAGGTGTTAACTGTTATGAAATTATATATTTACTATAAAAATACAATTACTATAAAAGATTATTAAGTGTTAATTATTATAAAAGACTATAAAACTATCATCTTAAAAATATAATTACTCTTATGCATCATTATTCTTATATAAAAACAAAAAATATGTATTTATTAATAATTAGTCCAATCGGGATTCAATCCAATCTAACCTTGAACCTATAGGTACACCGGTTTGATGTCTGGTCCAATTTTGATTACATTGGTCACATCACAAGTAATTTAATGAATGTCAGTCGTATGAAAAACGTATAAATCCCTTTATGCTTGGCGATGTCTAGTTTATTCAATTATCATTATAATATGTGCTCCCTTATCTAGCTGAAAATAATAAAAGTGGGTTAAGTTCTTTGTCCCCTAGTTTGAGGCCGACCTTTTGAGGCTATTCAATATTTTTTAATGCTTTGTTTGTGTGTATAGTGGGTTTTCATCTGAAGTAAGTTGCATTCGGTCATGGGTCGAATTTCACGATCTGGCCATTGAGGGTGATCTAGCTTAGTCCTTTTTTGTGAATGGTTTAGGTAAGGGTGATCTATATAATGTTCGAGTTTGGATTCATCATGTATGCTTTTAGGAGAAATATTAGAATGTACACATTCCTTCAAGTAAGATACTTATAAGGGTTAGATACTTTAGGAGAGAGAGAGATAGAGAGAGAGAGAGAGAGAGTAGAACGTACACAATCCCACAAGCATGAGACCTGTAGGGGTCATATGCTTTAGGGAAGAGGATCATTGATACATCTTAAGATTTTTATTTGTTGATTATTTTTATTTGTACTTTTGGTCCCTTCAGATTGTCATGTCCTTTGTATTTTAGTAGGTCATTTTAGTTTCTTTTTTTATTATATATTACATTTATTGTTTCAAAAATGTTATTTTAGTAAAATTGTTTGACAAATATTTTTCACATCATATAATTTAATACCTGATGTAAAATCCTATATGTAAATGTCATATTTTTAGTAGTGCTTACACCGTATGTACGGACGACACTGTTCACGTACGGATGAATACTATTTCTGTACGGGCGAATACTATTCATGTACTGGCGTTTATTTTTAATACATGGACGTGCATTAACCAACTTCATTACTGCATTAGCCAAGTTTTTACACTGCATTAACTAAGTTTGATGACTGATAAAAAATATTTTTAATACCTGGATGTTGCATTAACCAACTTTATTATTGCATTAACCAAGTTTTTACACTGCATTAACCAAGTTTGGTGACTGCTAAAAATTATTTTTAATACCTGCATTAACCAACTTCATTACTGCATTAACCAAATTTTTACACTGCATTAACCAAATTTAATAACTACTGTAAAGTACTATTGGATGTAAGTATTGGTGTAACAATTGGGTGTATGAATAGCATTACTCATATTGTTTAAAAAATAAACTCAACTTTAGGGAACAAAGGAGTGGAGAGTGAAACGTTGAAAGTTGGGTTTGAATGGGGTATGGGTAATTAACTCAAAAATACAAAAGAAAGTGATTAAGAGTGCATTTCTAAGGAAATACTATTTAAAAAATTTATTATACAGAAGACATTAGATTCTGTTATATTATAACATTAATATTATTTGATTGAAAAAATTAATAAGGTTTTTGTACACACAAAGTACATTATTGATAATTCCACCGACGTAGAGCCAGTAAGAGTCACAAGCATGGTAACTAAACCGGACTGGACCGGCCGATTCTATTAGTAGAAATGGGAATTAGAATCTTAAACAGTCTGTTTAGACTTGAAAATCGACATGCACAAGAATCAGGATTTAAATTGGAAAATCGATAAGAAAAATTGTTAAACACCGATGGTTTAAGAGATTTTTAAGGTTGGATCGGATTTTGCTTTTGATTTATAAAAATATTATGAATGGTTTCATTTTGAATCAAAATGATTCTTGATTTAATTTCCTTTTTCTACTCCAATCACTCAAGTACACATTGCCATAAAAAAACCAAAATAAAAATTATTCTCAATTTTTTTTTGTTGATCTCTATTCATTTGATGAATAAAAGTATATTTTATATATAACAAAATACAATACAACACATAACATATGAGAAAATATTGTGAAAAAATAATTGATAAGGTCGTAAGTATATTATTATTATTATTATTATTATTATTATTATTATTATTATTATTATTATTATTATTATTATTATTATTTATTAGTATTATCATTATTATATTAAAATAAAATTTTTGGCCTATGCACCTAACCTATTAAAATATAAAAGACTATTAAAAACTATAAAAAAAAAAACTACCAGGTGTTAATTCTTACGAAACTATATATTTACTATAAAAATACAATTACCATAAAAGATTATTAAGTGTTAATTATTATAAAAGACTATAAAACTATCATCTTAAAAATATAATTACTCTTATGCATCATTATTCTTATATAAAAACAAAAAATATGTATTTATTAATAATTAGTCCAACCGGGATTCAATCCAATCTAACCTTGAACCCATAGGTACACCGGTTTGATGTCTGGTCAAATTTTGATTACATTGGTCACATCACAAGTAATTTAATGAATGTCAGTCGTATGAAAAATATACATATCCCTTTATGCTTGGCGATGTCTGGTTTATTCAATTATCATTATAATATGTGCTCCCTTATCTAGCTGAAAATAATAAAAGTGGGTTAAGTTCTTTGTCCACTAGTTTGAGGCCAACCTTTTGAGGCTATTCAATATTTTTTAATACTTTGTTTATGTGTATAGTGGGTTTTCATCTGAAGTAAGTTGCATTCGGTCATGGGTCGAATTTCACGATCTGGCCATTGAGGGTGATCTAGCTTAGTCCTTTTTTGTGAATGGTGTAGGTAAGGGTGATCTATATTACGTTCGAGTTTGGATTCATCATGTATGCTTTTAGGAGAAATATTGGAATATACACATTCCTCCAATTAAGTAAGATACTTATAAGGGTTAGATGCTTTAGGAGAGAGAGAATAGAACGTACACAATCCCAGAAGCATGAGACCTATAGGGGTCATATGCTTTAGGGAAGAGATCGTTGATACATCTTAAGATTGGTGTTTCCCTATATGATTCTTGGAGATAGCGCCAAGATTTTTTAAGCCTAGGTTAAGATCAGAACAAAGTTTAACGGAAGGTACAAAGTCCCTCAAGCATGAGAGTCTTGGGATTCTTTTAAGTCATATGAGCTCTTACTTGGTTATCTTTTAAGAGTATTAGTTTGTGCAATAAGGGTCTGAGGATTCCTTCTTGGTTCTCTTTTAAGATTGTTAAATTGTACAAGGAGAGTCTGATGGGTTCATGCTTGGTGTTATAAGTTCAGAGCTCTGGGAATCCTTATTTGGCGCTCTTCTAAGAGTCTTAATTTGTGTAAGGAGATGTCAATTGGTTCGTGTTTTATGCTCTTTTTAAAGTATTAATTTTTGCAAGGAAATCAAATTCATTTCTTTCTTGGCCCTTTTCTAAGATTCTTAATTTGTGCGATGAGAGCTCAACGGGTTCATGTTTGATGTTCTTGTAAGAGTCTTAATTTGTGCAAGGTTGAACTGGTTGGTCCTTACTTAATGATCTTTTAAGAGTCTTATAATTTGTGCGATGAGTGCCCTATGGATTCTTAATTTGCACTCTTCTAAGAGTCTTAATATGTGCAGGGAGAGTTATGGGGTTCCTTCTTTGCACTCTTCTAATAGTCTTAATTTGTGTAAGAGGAGTTCATAGATTTCCGCGCTTTTTTCCTTTAGGATTTGAAGTCATCTCTAAGTTTTGTGCCTGGTTCCAAATATATGATTTTGCTTGACAAATATTGTTGTTGAGTCTTCCCTCTATTATATTCGTTCTAGATCGACTCTAAAATTTTTACAATTATGTGTGAAGGCAATATGCAAACTTATGAGTATAGCATATGAGTATATAACAACTTGCACATAGTTTATAGAAATCTAACCCAAATTATGAGTATAGCATAATTCAAAGAAATGTCTACATTATTAAAATTTATTTGATTGCACATTTGGTTGCAAGATTTAATAAACTAGTGGTATATTTTTCAAACACACACTAGTGAGGATTATATATTGAAATTGCATATGAAAAAGAAATACTATATTAAAACCAACTCATTTTGTTTATGTTAAAGTTGACTTTGTTGCTTCCATTAAAGTCCCAAAGCTTTCATTGTTAAATTAATTTGTGCAAAATTCTTAAAATGAAAGATTATAAAACCATAGACACACTAGCATCATTCTTTTTAATAACAGATTACAAGAAAAGAAAAACAACAAAGAAAAATCAAATCTCATTAAGGTTTTTTTGGTTTGATGGAATTGAATGGAGCGGAGCGAAATGAGTTAGGAATAAATTGATATTCTATTGTTTAGATAATTTAAAAATAGATGGAGGGGAGCAGAATGAAGCGGTATAGATTCATTTCCATTCCATCACTTCCCATCATAGTTGTCAGACAAATGAGAAAATAATCATGGATTTTTTATACAAACAATGAGAAAATAATCTATCGACTCTAGGTGAAAAAAATTTATACTTCAATGTTCTTTCTTCTACTCGAATTTATTTCCTCTTCTTTTTTCCTTTGTTTAAGTTCTTGCAAAAAAATAGCATTTGGTTAATTCCTTGAAGCTGTTCAAGAGGAATCACAAAAGTATGGTTTTTTTTTTTTTGGAAAAGATGACCAGCCACCATTGTTGGTGGTTCTAGTTTTTCTCTTATCTCCCTCTTATTATGTTATTCGTTGGTCCCCTTTCACTAAGAGAATCCATCCCTTTTTATGGAGTTAGATTGTGTTTATGGTCATTTAATTTTGTAACGCTCTCAACCGTCAAATTTAATGTTGTAACATCCTTAATCAACCACCATTACGGTCCAAGCCATAATATTTTAACTGAAGCATGTCTTTAGATCTTCCTTCACCATCATAGATTGGTGCTTACCCGAGATCCAATTTGTCTATGGCACAAGAAACCTATATGGATGTAATATTTAAATACCTGCAAGCCCGGCCTGAAGACAAAAAATTCCCAGGATGTATAGTTTTTAAATGTATAAAAGTGCACAAAATTCGGAGTAGAACTAAGATATATTAGTTTTGGAACCAACATTTTTGGTTGATAAAATCTCGGGACCGATGTGCTTGTTAATGACATTTTCGGCAACGAACTTGGAACCATAGATCAACTCTCCTTCGGGATATTTATATTAATTAAATAATAAATTTATTTTGGTTTAATACTAGTCTTAAAGAAAAGTATAATTCAAATCAAGGGAATCAATTCCAGCATTGTGAAAGCATACAGACTAATAACGGGAATAAAAATTATCATAACGCTTATGACAAAAATTTATATATATATATATATATATATATATATATGTGTGTGTGTGTGTATAATTTCTTGTTGAAGCCGTCTTCTTCATGCTCACCGCACCAATTTGTTGCGAAAATCATGCTAATAACAGAGTATAATAGGGAACACAATGGGAAGCAAGAAGAACAACAAAGAATTGGTTATAACTGCTTGTTATTCTTTACTTTCTCTTTGAATCAAGATTACAAGTGTTACAAGAATAACAAATAACCCTCTCACCCTAAATTAGGATTTGCTTTATGAAGTGATGAGAGACTAGTATGCTATTTATAACAAACCTAACATACTAAACTAACGGGCTTTATCACAAATACCCATTACAAACTAACTTAGGATACAAGCTAACTTAAACAATTGGATATTACAAACAGTCCCAATTAGAAATACTAACAACCGTAGCATTTAGGCACCCACGTACTAGAACACACTTCGACTAAAATATGTAGGTCTTCGACATCAGCATGTAAACAAGCTTCGACCTCATCCATATTTTCTGTCGAACCAAAAATCTACCCTCTGACATAATAGAGCTCGATCCAAATCTCACAAATCTCCACCTTGGAAAAAACTCTATAGTATCAAAGACCAAACTAGCTTTCTACATGCATTTTTATCAATTGCATACAGAGGAAAAACTTGCAACTCGGCAAAGTCTTGGTGATCTTATCAGCAACATTGTGATTTGTCAAAACCTTCAACACTTAGACTTATCCACGCTCGATTACTCCTCTGATGAAATTCAACCTCACATCGATGTGCTTGGTTCGCTCATGATATGCTGAGTTCTTTGACAGGTGTATAACACTTTGATTATCACATTTAACAGTGATACCTCGACCTTGAAGTTTCACCTCCTTAGCAAAGCCTTTAAGCCACAATACTTCTATCACAACTTCAGTGAGGGAAACATATTCCGCTTCAGTGGTTGATAAATCAACAACCTTCTGAAGTTTTGCTTTCTAACTAATAGATGTGCCAAACATAGTGTTGCTTTCCATACAACCTTCATAATCAGAGTCGACATATCCTTCGATTAATGTTTTACTATCTTCACCCAAGGCTCCGCCATAAATTAGGAGTCTGTTCAGAGACCCATTTATGTACCTTAGAATCCATTTTAATTCTTGCCAGTGAGCCTTTTCAGGATTCTCCATGTACCTGCTTACAAGACTTACTGTGCATGTTATGTCGGATCTAGTATAGACCATAACGTACATCAAAGAGTCTACAATATTAGCATATGGGATTCTATTCATATAAGCTCTTTCGACATTAATACTGGGACATTGATTTATAATCAACTTGAATTGAAGGTTTGTCGGAGTCACAATAGGCTTCGAATTCGACATACTAAACTTTTCAATAATCTTCCGTAGGTATGCCTATTGAGATATGCATAATTTTGACTATTTTCTATCTCTTTGAATGTCAATCCCAGAGATCCTAGATGCAGCTTCCAGATCCTTCATATCAACCTCCTTATTGAGTTCAGCCTTCACCCTCATTACATCTTCGACATTGTTGCTCGCTGTGAGAATATCATCCATATAAAGCAACAAAATATAAAATGAATTACCAGGTAGAATTCGAACGTAAACACAGTGGTCGAGCTGTCTTTTAACGAAACTTATGTGTTTCATGAACTTGTCAAATCTCATATTCCACTATTGAGGAGATTGTTTCAGTCCATATAAAGATGTGTTTAGCTTACACACATAATCTTCCTTCCTCTTTTTAACATACCCTTCAGGTTGCCTCATCGGGATTGTTTCATCTAGGTCACCAAACAAGAATGCAGCCTTCACATCCATCTGTTCCAATTCAAGATTGAAATGTGCCACCATGACAAGCAACATTCGAATGAACCTATGCATCAGGATCTGACTCTGATGACGAACGTGCCAACATTGCGTTCATGGCTACAACATCAGAAGGATACTCAATAGATAATGAGTCTGACTCAGAACATGTATTTTTTGAACTTTCTCGGGCTGAATTAGAATTAAGTTTATCTGAATCTCCAAAAAGGTATCAGAAGCTTCAAAGAAAATTCAAGAATTTTAAAAGTATTCATGAATATGAAATCAAAGAATATGGTAAGCTAGAGAAAGAAGTTTCTGAATAAAAAGAAAATGTTTTTTGTTTTAGAAAAAGAAAATGAGTTTCTAAACAAAAAATGTTCAAAACTTGAAGAAGTTCTTTCTAAAGCTCATCCATCCTCTGAAACTATCATATACAAATATGATAAGGAATTTTAGAAATTATTAAACAAAAACATAGACAAAAGCAAGATGGCTTCAATGATTTATGAAGTTAGTCGAAATGGAAAAAGAGGAATTGACTATGATCCTTATGATGATTAGAAATCACCTAAAGAAAACCAACCTTTTTCTCCTTTCTATCATCTTTATCCTGAAGCAAAGACCCAGAATATTATTGATGCATAAATACCCAAAGTTGTTAGATACTTTGGGAAAACTAATTTGAGAGGACCCAAAGTATTCTGGGTACCAAAAATAGTTTATGTTGTAGATATCCTGTGTAGCAGAGTCAAAACACCAGTTATGGTACTTGGACTTCGGATGATCGCGTCACATTACGAAAGGAAAGCATATGTTACAGAATCTGGAACTTAAAGATGTTAGTTACGTAGGGTTTGAAGGAAATCACAAAGGAAGAATCAGAGGATCTGGAACAATTGGAAATGGATCTCTTCCTTCTATTTCTAATGTACTTTATGTTGAAGGGTTAATGCATAACTTATTATCCATAAGTCAATTAAGTGATAATGGTTATGATATTATATTTAATCAAAAATTGTATAAAGTTGTTAGTAAAAAAGATAGCACAGTTCTCTTCACTGGAAAGAGGAAAAACAACATTTATAAGATTAAGCTTTCTGATCTTAAAGTTCAAAATATATAATTCTTAACGTCTGTAAATGAAGAGCAATGGGTGTGGCATAGGCGCTTGGGTCATATTAGTATGAGAAGGATATCTTAGCTGAATAAACTTGAGTTAGTCTGAGGCTTACATAAGTTAAAGTTCTCTTTAGATGCTCTTTGTGAAGCATGTAATAAAGGCAAGTTTTGTAAAACGTCATTCAAATCTAAAAATGTTGTTTCTACCTCTAAACCTTTGGAGCTTCTGCATATTAACTTGATTGGTCCAGTGAAAACTACATCTGTCAATGGTAAGAAGTATGGACTTGTTATAGTTGATGACTATAGTTGTTGGACATGGGTGATATTCCTAAAGCATAAGGATGAATCACATTCTGCATTCACCAGTTTCTGTTCTAAAGTGAAAAATGAATTTGATTCTAAGATTGTTAGAGTCAAAAGTGATCATGGTGGTGAGTTTGAAAACAAATAGTTTGAAGATCTATTTGATTCAAATGGAATATCTCATGATTTCTCATGTCCCAGAATTCCTCAGCAAAATGGAGTTGTAGAAAGGAAGAATAGGATATTGCAAGAAATGGTCAGAACCATGATCAATGAACATATGTGGCCAAGTATTTCTCGGCAGAAGTTGTGAATACAACATGTTATATTTAGAATAGAATCTCTATAAGACCTATTCTTGAAAAGACTCCTTATGAATTATGCAAGGGAATAAAACCAAACATTTCAAAATTTCATCCTTTGGAGGTACTTGTTTTATTATGAACACTAAAGATTATCTAAACAAGTTTGATTCTAAGGCACAAAAGTATATTATGTTAGGATAATCAGAATGCTCTAAGGGCTACAGAGTATACAATACAGAAACATGTATGGTTGAAGAATCAATTCATGTTAGATTTAATGACAAGCTTGACTTAGAAAAGTCAAAGTTGTTTGAAAGTTTTGTAGATCTAGATATTACACTTACATGATCTGGAGAAAAGGTCAAGGATTCAGAAGATAAAGTTTCTAATAAAGATGATACATCGGAACCCTCTGAAGTTCCATTTGTTCAGAAAAGGCAAAGACAAAGATTAACGGTATCTGAAGATCTGATTCTAGGAGATAAAACTGAACTTGTCATAACTATATCCACTTTCAAGCAATCTGAAGAAATTCTTATGGGATTGGTGTCTCAGATAGAACCAACCTCTTGCGAAGAAGCACTTAAAGATAATGAATGGATTCTGGTTATGCAAGAAGAGCTAAATCAGTTTTCCAAAAATGATGTTTGGCATCTGGTACCAACGCCCAAAGGAACTACTGTTATTGGAATAAAATGGGTATTCAGAAACAAATTGAATGAGAAAGGTGGAGTTTTGAGAAACAAGGCACGATTGGTTGCACAAGGTTGTAGTCAACAAGAGGGTATTGACTACAATCAAACCTTTGCTCCAGTCTCCAAGTTAGAATCTATTTGTCTTCTAATCTCATTTGTTGTTAATAATAATATTGTCTTATATCAAATGGTTATCAAAAGTGTGTTACTAAACAAATATATTTCTGAAGAAGTATATGTTCATCAACCTCCTCGTTTTGAAAGTACTAAGTTTCCTCAACATATTTTTAAACTTAAGAAATCACGGTATTGTCTGAAGCAATCTCCCAGAGCTTGGTATGACAAAATAAGTGCTTTTCTTCTAGAGAATGGTTTCTCAAGAGGCAAAGTAGATATTACTCTTTTCTGTAAGAACTCTGGAAACAATCTTATGATATGTCAATTATATGTAAATGATATTATTTTTGGTACTGCTAATCCACCTATTTGTCAAAAACTTTCTAAGCTAATGTAGACTGAATTTGAAATGACCTTGATGCAAGAGTTAAAGTACTTTCTGGGTATACAAATCAATCAAACTCTAGAAGTTACATACATTCATCAAAGAAAGTATACAAAAGAACTTCTAAAGAAATTTGATATGGTAGATTGCAAACCTTCAAAGACTCCTACGCATCCTAAATGCATTCTTGAAAAGGAGGAAGTAAGTACAAAGGTGCGTCAGAACCTCTATCATGGTATGATAGGCTCTCTTATATATCTGACTGCTTCTCGTCCGGATATTCTATTCAGTGTACGTCTATGTGCTCGTTTTTTAATCAAATCATAGGGAAACTCACTTAATAGTTGTCAAGAGAATCCTAAAGTATCTGAAAGGAACAACTAAACTTGGATTGATGTATAAGAAAACATCATAATAAAATTTATCATGTTTCAATGATGCAGACTATGCAGGAGACAGAATTGAACGCAAAAGCACTTCTGGAAACTGTCAGTTTCTGGGTGAAAATCTTATCTCATGGTCAAGCAAAAGACAATAAAAAATTGCATTAGCTGCTGCTGAAGTAGAATATATATATATATATATATATATATATATATATATATATATATATATATATATATATATATATATATATCAGCATCACTATGCAACACTCAGATGCTCTTGATGAAAAATCAACTAGAAGACTTTCAGATATACGTAAGTAACATTCCTATCTTTTTGTGATAATACTGGTGCTGTTTTCTTAAGTAAGAATCCTATTTTATAATTAAGAGTTAAACACATAGAAATCAAGCATCACTTTATTAGAGATCATGTTCATAAAGGGAACCTTCTTTTAAAAATTTATAGATACATACCATCAATAGGCTGATATCTTTAAAAAACCCTTAGCTGAAGATAGATTCATGTTCATTCTAAAACACCTAAAAATAGAGTTTTTCCATAATGAATCTTGACTATATGTGTTATCTGCTTCTGTGGAAAATAAGATATTGATCTTATGTAAGTTTTTTTTGTCAAAGATACTTCTACAAGATAGAAGATGTCATGATCAGAAACATCTTTAGTCAGAAACCTGCTGGTATTCTTGACTCTGAGAACATTAAGTCACAGGTTCTCAAATAAAAGTGTATGATTTGACTTATGTCCCTTATATCATATCAATTTATTTGAACATAACCTTGAGCAGTGGGAATTATTTTTTAGAATAGTTAAAAATTACTTATATTCGTACCCTATATGTTTATGAATGGAACTGTTGAGACAAACTTTAATTGAAAATGAATCTAGTTAAGCACGATCGTCTATGTTTCTACTTATTTTGACGTTTTGCATTTGTTTCTTTGACAATTGTCTTGGAAATGATGGTCGTTTTTATTCTCTCGTTTCAAAATTTATTTTAACTGATTTAAGTTTTTCAAGATTGATATGTTTCATAACAAATCAATTCCCTTGCCAGTTACATTTTATCACCTTCTATAAAAATCGTTGGTGTTTCATTTGTTTTTATCCCTTCATCAGTTCTTCAGTGTTATCTTACCCTCTCCTTCTCTTTTCTATCATGGCGTCTGAAACATCTGCTCATAACAAGAAAATCAAATTAGATAATCTTGTTAATCATCTGAGTTCTTCTAAACACTGCTCCTTAGCTAGTTCTGATCCTTCAAAATGTTTGCTCATAATTGGATCTACCATTGGCACTCTGGAAAAGTCTATGTATCCAAGATGAAGTCTTTAAAGATAAGTTCCTTCAAATTTCATGTTGATTCTGATGATGACTCAGATGATGAAGGCTAGAGTACCTTTGTGGGAGCTAGTGGAAGGGTGTATCAGTACAAATAGAAATTATTCTGACCGCAAGATCTGGATGAATTTCAATTTTTCGTTTACTCTTTTTTATTTACTCTCTTAGGTTTTGATTCTGTATGGGTTCTTCTCGTGTTTCATTTGAGTTTCAAATGATATAAATCCTCTTTAAATGAAATGAAATTTGTCTCTTTGTTTTTCTCTCTCTATTCTTTTTAATTGTGCTTAATCAAATTTAAAATCAATTAATATTGTCTTACACTTTTTGATTATGACCAAAGGGGGAGAAATATAATGATGATTTTGATCTATATCTAATTCTCAACAAATCTCACTGCTTACATTTTCATTTAAAAAAATTGAGATTATGAATTCAAGATTCAGGAATACATTGATTGTGATAAATGAATTATACCATGATAAAGATGAGAAAACTTCTGATGGTCATTTAGAAATATTTGATGATACATGCTCTGGTGTTCATAACTATCTGGTTCACAAGTCTTAATGACTCTGATACTATTTAACCAGAAACAAGTTGATACCAATGATTCAAATGATCTGATAGTAGTTAATCACCAGTGCTCTAATACTACAAATCATATGCTCTAATGCTATCATGCTCTGATCTGGTTCACCAAGCTCAAAGTTACATGAGAAATATGTACTCTAACTTATGAAATTTCACGAGCTCTGATATTTAAAGACATAAGTGCTCTAATATATGATGTTTTGATTAAGTGAATGCTTATAACACGATCAGATGAAATGCGGAGAAAGCTCAGAAAACCCTACATTTCTAAAAAAGTCATAAGTTTTAGATTCAGGGGGAGATTGTTTAACTCAAGTGGAGTCTTCCAAACAATGCTCAGATACCCCTTCCTTCTAAAATTTGTAAGTCTTTGACTCATGGGGAGCTAGTACATCTCAGGGGGAGCTTTCTCTATCTAAACTCTGATTTTTTTGTGATATTACACTGTAAAAATTGTTCATCAAAATACATGGCTTTATAATCATCAAAAAGGGGGAGATTGTTAAAACAAGAATTGGTTTTACATTCAATCTTTAAGTTTTGATGATAACAATACATATATTTGTTATGTAACAATTTTGTACTCTAATAGTTTCTTAAGTGTGCAGATTCACTATTTTGGTTGATTAGGATTATTGTCCAGAAAATCATCCAAATTAGCGCCATCACGCATTAAAAGAACTATTCATCTCAATTCTGAAGTGACATCAGTAGTTCTGAAGAATGTTGAATGACTCATCAAAAAAGTATTTACAAATTTTTTGAAGCTAGTCTACTCTTTAAGATCAGAATTCAGCTCAGATACGCTTTTGCTTCCCGCTTAGAAAAAGAGATTGCATCGTTCAGATAGGTTGCGGCTTTTGACTCTGAAGAGTTCTTTCTGGCTGTGAAGAATATTTTCTCTTGGAACGTATATGTTACATGATCACTTCCATGCTTTCTCTACTTCATATAAGAAGTACATCTCATAAGAAGAATGACCAGAAACTTGCAATAGAAAGTGCAACACTATATCACCTTTTCCACTATTGTAGGACGTATTGTACGATTATGTCTTTGGTGTGCTCTTTTTCCCCCACGATTTTTTTGGAGCCGTTACATCAAGTAAAGTTACGTCTTGTCCTCTCTCAATAGTCATATTTTCCATGAGACTATATATATATATATATATATATATATATATATATATATATATATATATATATATATATATATATATATATATATGAAGGATAGAAAAACACTTAGAAAGGGGGGGATTGAATAAGTGTGACTTTAAATCTTGGACGATAAAAATAAATTGCACAATTATTTTTATCCTGGTTCGCTGTTAACGAAGCTACTCCAGTCCACCCCCGCAGAGATGATTTACCTCAACTGAGGATTTAATCCACTAATCGCACGGATTACAATGGTTTTCCACTTAGTCCGCAACTAAGTCTTCCAGAGTCTTCTGATCACACACTGATCACTCCAGGAACAACTGCTTAGATACCCTCTAAGACTTTTCTAGAGTCTACTGATCAACACGATCACTCTAGGCTTAGTTCACTCCTAAGACTTCCCTAGAGTATTCTGATCAACACGATCACTCTAGTTACAAACTGCTCAGCCAACTGCTAAGACTTCCTAGAGTATACTGATCACACGATCACTCTAGTTCCTTACAACTTAATGTAATCTATTCAAGAGTTTACAAATGCTTCTTAAAAGCGATAATCACAACTGTGATATTTCTCTTATCGTTTAAGCTTAATCTCACTAAGATATTACAACAGCAATGTAGTGAGCTTTGATGAAGATTCTGAGCTTTGATTGAACAACGTTTCAGCAAGTTTGATATTCACAGAATAGATGTAGAAATTGGTAACCTTGCTTCTCATCAGAACTTCATATTTATAGGCGTTGAGAAGATGACCGTTGAATTCATTTAATGCTTTGCGTGTTCCGTACAGCATTGCATTTAATGTTATACGCTTTTGTCAACTACCTCGAGCCTTGTTCACGCTGTGTCTACTGACGTAGCCTTTAGTAGCTTTTAACGTTCCTTTTGTCAGTCAGCGTAGTCTGCCACCTGTACTTCCTTCTGATCTGATGTTTGTGAATACTACGTTTGAATATCATCAGAGTCAAAACAGCTTGGTGCATAGCATCTTCTGATCTTCTGACCTTGAAGTGCTTCTGAGCGTGATACCATCTTCTGATCTTCAGTGCTTATGATCTCACGTTCTTCTGATGCTTCCATAGACCCATGTTCTGATTCTGCTTCGACCATCTTCTGATGTCTTGCCAGACCATGTTCTGATGTTGCATGCTGAACCATCTGAGATACAACTTCTGAGCGCTGAATCATGCGTACTCTTTATATATTTCCTGAAAGGGAAATTGCATTGGATTAGAGTACCATATTATCTTAAGCAAAATTCATATTATTGTTATCATCAAAACTAAGATAATTGATAAGAACAAATCTTGTTCTAACAATCTCCCCCTTTTTGATGATGACAAAAACATATATAAATGATATGAATTTGCGATCAGAAAGAGTAGACGGCAAAAGACAAATTACACAGCTATAGCATAAGCATATGAATATGTCTCCCCCTGAGATTAACAATCTCCCCCTGAGATAAATAATCTCCCCCTGAAATAAATACTCGAAGAACTTTGATAAAAGACTTCCCTGATTATTTCGGTAGAGACGATCATATAAGCTTCTGCCTTCAGAGAATTCATAGCTTCTGACTTCTGCTTCCATTGGACAGCTTCAGAACTTGAATTTCTTTAGATCCTTAGAACACTCACAGCTTCTGATTTCTGCTTCCATTCAGGACAGCTTCAGAACTTGAATTTCTTTGATCTTCAGAACATTCACAGCTTCTGACTTCTGCTTCCATTCAGGACAGCTTCAGAACTTTGAGTTTTCTGGATCTTTTTAGAACATTCACATCTTCTGATTTCTGCTTCCCTCGGATAGCTTCAGAACTTTGAATGTCTACCAACATCACTTCATGCTAGATTTGTATCAGAACATTGTTGAATGTACCAGAGCATCATCAGAGCATCTCTACATCCTGAAATGTTACAGAACAAAAACTAAACGACAAAAGTCAGCATGAACGAGTTAGAACATAAACTGTACGTTTGAACACATTATATGTATCAGAGCCATATAGGCTGAAATAATGTATCAGAGCAAATAATGTATCAGAGCCATAACATTATATGTATCAGAGCAAATAGAATTTTGTCAGAACAGGATAGACAATGATATTCAAATTCTATTATCAGTGCTTCTGATTCATTCTTCTTTCTTGCTTCTGATCTCTGAAGCTTGACAACACTCAGCTTGCTTCAGTTTCCAAGAGCTTATTCCTTTTACAGAATAACGCTTCTTATGGTTTTGCTTCTGAAGATTCACTTCACTTCTGTATACCTGCAAAACACTTAAACCATGTAGAACTTGCAGTTCTTGTTAGTGAATGTGTGGGAGCCTTTACCCAGCAACTGATAGATTAATCAAATCATTTATCATTTATCTTCTCCCCCTTTTTGTCATAACATCAAAAAGAATATTTAAAAAAAAATTCAGATGCATAAAACGACAAAAGAAAACATTTACTGGAGTGTAAAACACAAAGAAACTTTTCATTGATAATCAAAAGATATGACACCCTTCTGAACATAGTCCCTTATGAAATGATGTTTAATCTTAATATGTTTAGCTTTTGAATGAAGAATAGGATTCTTAGATAAACATATAGCAGAAGTATTATCACAGAATATAGGAATGTTACTCTCAAATATCTGATAATCTTCTAACTGACTCTTCATCCAGAGCATCTGTGTACTACAACCAGCAGCAGCTACATATTCTGCTTCTGTCGTTGATAGAGCAATAGTTGCTTGCTTCTTGCTGTACCAGGAGATCAAATGACTTCCAAGAAATTGGCAACTTCCTGAAGTACTTTTTCTTTCAATTCTGTCTCCAGCATAATCAGCATCGCAGAATCCTACTAAGTTGTATTCTTTAGATTTTCTGTAAACTAAGCCAACATTAGTAGTACCTTTCAGATACCTTAGAATTCTCTTAACAGCAGTTAAATGAGATTCTCTAGGATCTGATTGGAATCTAGCACACAAACAAACACTGAACAGAATGTCAGGTCTAGAAGCAGTCAGATACAGAAGAGATCCAATCATACCTCTGTATAACTTCTGATCTACCTTCTTACTTACCTCATCCTTACCTAGGATGCATGTTGGATGCATAGGAGTTTTGGCTTCTTTGCAGTCCAGAAGATTAAACTTCTTCAGAAGTTCCTTCACATACTTGGTTTGGTGAACATATGTTCCTTCTGATGTTTGATTTATTTGTATTCCAAGGAAATACTTGAGTTCTCCCATCATGCTCATTTCAAACTCAGCCTGCATAGACTCAGCAAACTCCTTTCCAAGTGTAGCATTAGATGTTCCAAAAATAATATCATCTACATATATTTGACAAATTAAAATATCCTTTTCAAAGGTTTTACAAAAGAGAGTAGTGTCCACTTTTCCTCTAGTGAAACCATTATCTAGAAGGAAAGAACTTAAGCGTTCATACCAAGCTCTGGGAGCTTGCTTCAATCCATATAATGATTTCTTTAGTTTAAACACATGATTCGGAGACATAGAGTCTTCAAAACCAGGAGGTTGATGGACATAAACTTCTTCATCTATATAACCATTTAAGAAGGCACTCTTAACATCCATTTGATAGAGAGTGATGTTATGTTGAGTGGCAAAAGAAATTAATAGACGAATAGATTCTAACCTGGCCACTGGTGCAAAGGTTTCTGTATAATCAATCCCTTCTTGCTGACTATAACCCTGAGCCACCAGTCTGGCTTTGTTTCTTACCACTTCACCTTTCTCACTGAGCTTGTTTCTGAAGACCCATTTTGTACCAATTATATTGAATCCATCTGGTCTAGGAACAAGATCCCAAACATCATTCCTTGTAAACTGATTCAGTTCTTCTTGCATAGCAATTATCCAGTCTGGATCTTCTAGAGCATGATCAACAGAAGTTGGCTCGATCAAAGATACAAGACCTAATTGACAGTCTGCATTGTTCTTAAGGAATGCTCTTGTTCTGATTGGATCATCCTTCTTTCCAAGAATGACATCTTCTGAATGACCAGAGATGAGTCTGGATGATCTTCTGACAGATGGTTCTTCAGAAATACTTAGATCCTCCAGAGAAGCTGATACTTGATCTTCTGGTTCTTTGCTTCTGAGGAGCTCTGCTTCTGATGCGTTGCTTCTTGGCTCAACAACTTCTGATATATCAATATCACAATCTGCAAAATTATCAAACTGCTTTGGTTTTTCAGAACCAAGCTTATCATCAAACCTGATATTGATTGATTCTTCTACAACCAATGTTTCAGTATTGTATACTCTGTAGCCTTTTGAGCGTTCAGAATATCCAAGAAGGAAACACTTTTGAGCTTTGGAATCAAACTTACCAAGATGATCTTTAGTGTTCAGAATAAAGCATACACATCCAAAAGGATGGAAATATGAAATGTTGGGCTTTCTATTCTTCCACAATTCATAAGGAGTCTTATTTAGAATAGGTCTGATAGAGATTCTATTCTGAATATAGCATGCAGTGTTTATTGCTTCTGCCCAGAAATGCTTAGCCATATTGGTTTCATTGATCATGGTTCTGGCCATTTCTTGCAGAGTCCTATTCTTTCGCTCTACAACCCCATTTTGCTGTGGAGTTCTAGGGCAAGAGAAATCATGGGCAATACCATTTTCTTTGAAGAATTCTTCAAAGGATCTGTTCTCAAATTCACCACCATGATCACTTCTGACCTTTATGATTTTACACTCTTTTTCAGATTGAATCTGAATGCAGAAATCAAAGAACACTGAATGAGTCTCATCCTTGTGTTTTAAGAATTTTACCCAAGTCCAGCGGCTATAATCATCTACGATGACTAATCCATATTTCTTTCCTCTGACAGATGCTGTTTTGACTGGTCCAAACAGATCAATGTGCAAGAGTTCTAATGGCCTAGAGGTAGAAACAACATTCTTAGACTTAAATGCAGGTTTGGAGAACTTGCCCTTCTGACATGCTTCACAAAGAGCATCTGATTTGAATTTCAGATTAGGGAGTCCTCTGACCAGATTCAGTTTGTTAATCTGAGAAATCTTTCTCAAACTAGCATGACCTAATCTTCTGTGCCAGACCCACTGCTCTTCAGAAACAGACATAAGACAGGTCACCTTCTGACTCATAAGATCTTGCAGATCTGTCTTATAAATGTTGTTCTTCCTCTTGCCTGTAAATAGGATTGAGCCATCCTTCTGATTTACAGCTTTGCAAGACTTTTGATTAAAGATTATATCATAACCATTGTCACTCAATTGACTGATAGATAAGAGGTTATGAGTTAATCCTTCTACAAGAAGTACATTAGAAATGGAAGGAGAGTTACCAGACTTTATAGTTCCAGAGCCAATTATCTTGCCCTTCTGATCTCCTCCAAACTTGACTTCTCCTCCAGACTTAAGCACCAGGTCTTGGAACATAGACCTTCTTCCTGTCATGTGTCGTGAGCATCCAGAGTCCAGGTACCATGACATGTTGTGCTTTGTCCTTCTTGCAGCCAAGGATATCTGCAATAGGAATAATCTTATCCTTAGGTACCCACATTTTCTTGGGTCCTTTCTTGTTAGATTTTCTCAAGTTCTGATTGAACTTGGGTTTAACATTATAAGCAATAGGAGGAACAGCATGATAATTTTTAATGTGAGTTTCATGATATTTCCTAGGTTGTGTCACATGCTTCTTGGTGTGTGTTATGTGAAAACTTTGAGCATGTGAAGTGTGCCTAATATCATGAGAGTGGCCGTACTTGAACTGATCATACAATGGCTTGTATGTAATTTTCATTTCATCAACAGGTTCAAGTTTGTATGGGGTTTCACCCTCAAAACCAATGCCAACTCTTTTGTTTCCAGATACGGCATATATCATAGAAGCTAGCTGACTTCTGCCAATACTTCTAGATAAGAACTTCCTGAAACTTAAATCATATTCTTTCAGAATATGGTTTAGACTAGGAGTGGATTTTTCTGAATCAGAAGGAGATCCAACATTATTGGATAATTTTAAAAGTTTTTCTTTTAATTCAGAATTCTCCAACTCAAGCTTCTTTGTTTCAAATTCAAATTGCTTTTTCAGCTTTTTGTATTTGAGACTAATCTGAGACTTGAGTTCCAGAAGTTCAGTTAGACCGGAAACTAACTCATCTCTAGTAAGTTCAGAAAATACCTCTTCAGAATCTGATTCTGATGTAGATTCTGATCCGTCATCTTCTGTCGCCATCAGCGCACAGTTAGCCTGCTCATCTTCTGAATCATCTTCTGACTCATCCCAGGTTGCCATAAGGCCTTTCTTCTTATGAAACTTTTTCTTGGGACTTTCCTTCTGAAGATTTGGACATTCATTCTTGTAGTGTCCAGGCTCATTGCATTCATAGCACATGACCTTCTTCTTGTCAAATCTTCTTTCATCAGAAGATTCTCCACGTTCAAATTTCCTTGAACTTCTGAAGCCTCTGAACTTCCTTTGCTTGGTCTTCCAGAGTTGATTTAGCCTTCTGCAGATCAGGGACAGTTCATCTTCTTCTTCAGATTCTGATTCTTCAGGATCTTCTTCTCTGGCCTGAAAAGCGTTAGTGCATTTCTTGATATTTGATTTTAATGCAATAGACTTACCTTTCTTTTGAGGCTCATTTGCGTCCAGCTCTATTTCATGACTTCTCAAGGCGCTGATGAGCTCTTCCAGAGAAACTTCATTCAGATTCTTTGCAATCTTGAATGCAGTCACCATAGGACCCCATCTTCTGGGTAAGCTTCTGATGATCTTCTTTACGTGATCAGCCTTGGTGTATCCCTTGTCAAGAACTCTCAATCCAGCAGTGAGAGTTTGAAATCTTGAAAACATCTTTTCAATGTCTTCATCATCCTCCATCTTGAAGGCTTCATACTTCTGGATTAAGGCTAGAGCTTTAGTCTCCTTGACTTGAGCATTTCCTTCATGAGTCATTTTCAAGGACTCATATATGTCATAGGCCGTTTCCCTGTTAGATATCTTCTCATACTCAGCATGAGAGATAGCATTCAGCAAAACAGTTCTACATTTATGATGATTCCTGAAAAGCTTCTTTTGATCATCATTCATTTCTTGCCTTGACAGCTTCACGCCACTGGCATTTACTGGATGTTTGTAACCATCCATTAGAAGATCCCATAGATCACCATCTAGACCCAGAAAGTAACTTTCCAGTTTATCTTTCCAGTATTCAAAGTTTTCACCATCAAATACCGGCGGTCTAGTATAACCATTGTTACCGTTGTATTGCTCAGCAGAGCCAGATGTAGATGCAGGTGGATTTGTCGGAGTTTCACCAGCCATCTTTTAAATGAAGCGTTTTTCTCTTCCTGAATCTTTTCTAAACACGGTTAAGTGCTTGCACCTTAGAACCGGCGCTCTGATACCAATTGAAGGATAGAAAAACACTTAGAAAGGGGGGGATTGAATAAGTGTGACTTTAAATCTTGGACGATAAAAATAAATTGCACAATTATTTTTATCCTGGTTCGCTGTTAACGAAGCTACTCCAGTCCACCCCCGCAGAGATGATTTACCTCAACTGAGGATTTAATCCACTAATCGCACGGATTACAATGGTTTTCCACTTAGTCCGCAACTAAGTCTTCCAGAATCTTCTGATCACACACTGATCACTCCAGGAACAACTGCTTAGATACCCTCTAAGACTTTTCTAGAGTCTACTGATCAACACGATCACTCTAGGCTTAGTTCACTCCTAAGACTTCCCTAGAGTATTCTGATCAACACGATCACTCTAGTTACAAACTGCTCAGCCAACTGCTAAGACTTCCTAGAGTATACTGATCACACGATCACTCTAGTTCCTTACAACTTAATGTAATCTATTCAAGAGTTTACAAATGCTTCTTAAAAGCGATAATCACAACTGTGATATTTCTCTTATCGTTTAAGCTTAATCTCACTAAGATATTACAACAGCAATGTAGTGAGCTTTGATGAAGATTCTGAGCTTTGATTGAACAGCGTTTCAGCAAGTTTGATATTCACAGAATAGATGTAGAAATTGGTAACCTTGCTTCTCATCAGAACTTCATATTTATAGGCGTTGAGAAGATGACCGTTGAATTCATTTAATGCTTTGCGTGTTCCGTACAGCATTGCATTTAATGTTATACGCTTTTGTCAACTACCTCGAGCCTTGTTCACGCTGTGTCTACTGACGTAGCCTTTAGTAGCTTTTAACGTTCCTTTTGTCAGTCAGCGTAGTCTGCCACCTGTACTTCCTTCTGATCTGATGTTTGTGAATACTACGTTTGAATATCATCAGAGTCAAAACAGCTTGGTGCATAGCATCTTCTGATCTTCTGACCTTGAAGTGCTTCTGAGCGTGATACCATCTTCTGATCTTCAGTGCTTCTGATCTCACGTTCTTCTGATGCTTCCATAGACCCATGTTCTGATTCTGCTTCGACCATCTTCTGATGTCTTGCCAGACCATGTTCTGATGTTGCATGCTGAACCATTTGAGATACAACTTCTGAGCGCTGAATCATGCGTACTCTTTATATATTTCCTGAAAGGGAAATTGCATTGGATTAGAGTACCATATTATCTTAAGCAAAATTCATATTATTGTTATCATCAAAACTAAGATAATTGATAAGAACAAATCTTGTTCTAACAATATATATATATATATATATAAATGAGACAATCTCATTTGAAGAAGCCGCCGAACCATAACGTTATTCAACCTATATTTCAAACTCAACAAATAAAAATTCAAAGAAAAAAAGAGAATGAAATATCTTAGAGAAACTGTAATAAACACTCCTTTATGAGAAATATAGTTTCTAATAATCTCTAGAACACAAGAGTTGTTGCTCATTAGATTGTGTCAACATTTGTGTTTAAGAGTTTATGTTTCAATCTGCTTATTAAGAAGCAATATCTTGTAAACATGATCATTTGTAAATATGTTGAGATTTGTATTCCTCAAGTGACTAGGTTGTTAGTTTGTATACTTAAAAGGGCTAAGGTGTCTTTCTAGACTCTTAGAGGTTGTTTGTAATCTTTCAAGATCAGTGGATTAAGTTCTTTTCTAAGGTGAAATCACCTTGGCGGGTGGACATGATTAGCCTTTTCTAAGGTGAACCTGTATAAACAAACATGTGCTTCTTCTACTCCCTTTTAACTATCTCATGGACTATTGTGAATAGTTTTTCAAAGAAGAAAAGTTTTTAGAAAACTCAATTCAAACCCTCTCCCCTTTATTGTGTTTTTCTCTACCTTCACAGGCTGCATAAAGCCTTGTATGGACTCAAACAAGCTCCAAGAGTGATTCGCTATACAATGTATCTATGTCGATGACTTGTTGATAACATGTAGCTTCAAGAAAGAGATCAAAGATTTAAAATGTGATATTAGCAAAGAATTTGAAATGTCTGATCTGGGAGACATTATATATTTCTTTGGCACCAAATTCTACAAGAGTAGTAGAGGCTTGATGATGCATCAAAGGAGATATGCAAGTGAAATACTCAAGAGATTTGAGATGGAAGAATGTAACTCGACTTCGACACCTGCTGAACTAAGACTGCAACAATCAAAAGACTCAGATGAAGATGATGTCGACCCAACACAATACATATGACTTACAGGGTCATTCAGTCCCCTTTGTCGCACAAGGCCTGACTTAGCATACACTTTGGGTATGGTGAGTAGATTCATGCAAAAGCCAAAGATATCTCATCTAGCAAGGACGAAGAGGATACTAAGGTATCTAAATGGAACTCTCGACTATGGCATTTTATTTCCTACTGTTGATGAAGGAAAAGAATGCAAGCTAGTGGGATACATTGACTCAAGTTGGTGTAGTGATGTTAAGGATAGAAAATCCACAGCTGGTTATGTTTTTATACTAGGTGGTGCACCAGTTGCTTGGAATTCGAGAAAAGATCCGGTAGTAGCACTATCATCGTGTGAATCAGAGTACATAATTGCTTCTCTTTATGCTTGTAAAGCAACATGGATGGTGAATCTGGTCGAAGAAATTACAACAAAGAATCATGGAGCAATTACCATGAAGATCGACAACATGTCAACTATCAATTTAGCGAAGAATCAGATAACACATGGGAGAAGCAAGCACATTGGAATGAGATTCCATTATCTTTGTAAGCAAGTAGCAGATGGGAAGCTAAACTTGGAACACTGCAAAACTGAGAATTAGAATGCATACATCATGATGAATGGAGTGCAGGTCGAAGTGTTTAAGAAATTAAGATCTATGATGAAATGTAGATAGCTTAGACACAATGAAGTAGGTGGTGTGTTGAGAATGCAATTCCTTGTATCGAAGCAGGTTGCTCGACATAAACAATTAATGTCAAAATAACCTAGTGTGTGTCGAATTTGCTTAGTTGTCGAAATGTCGAAGCAGGTTGCTAGACAAAAAATCTGACTTAAACATAATTTTGCAGTGTTAGCAGAATTAGGAATTTTGGACTTTTGTATTTTGGGTTTTGCTTAGGGAGCAAGCAAACTCAAGATCTATAAATAGGGAGTAACCCCTATTATTGTATACTTACTCACGTGTAGTTGAAAAGAATAAACTTCAGTTTAAAGGGGAGAGAGAAACTCTACAAAAAATTCTTCTTCTTCCCCTTATTTTATTCAAACTCTAATTCTTTTTCTTCCCAATTCATCTTTCTTTTCTTCTTCCATTAAAAATTGTTCAGCAGAATCATCTTGCAACCAAAATTAGTTGATTCATTGTGAAGAATAAGAAACTCGATCAGTGTGATTGAATCTTATTCATCAAGATTCATTCGGAATTCTTCATAGACTTGGTGTAATTCAAACAGGTGCCAACTGTATTTTTGAAATGTACAATAGTTTAAAGAAAGAAACTATTCACATAAAGACTGTCAACCACTCTATATTTTACCTTGAAATTCGTATATACCTTTTTCCTCAATGGTTAGAGTATTTATAGAGATTTCATAGGTCTGGCTAGGTTTCTGCAGTTTCTTAACTGCAACATGGAAGTGGAGAAGACTGGCTCTCCCTTAAATCGTAGAGAAAATGATTTCCCCCTCAATGACATAACAATTATTCCTTGCAAACCATGTGTGATGATTGCTTCTGCCAAGGCTATTGGACCATCTCTATTTAAGGCTCAAATAGATTATCCTAGTTCAAATAGTTAAATTTGTTCATCCTCCAACATTTTCTTTAAAACCATTCATTCATTTTTCAGAAATCAATTATACGCTCCAAAACTCTCAAGTATGGCTTATGTTCTTCATCTAATACAACAATATTTTAATCTCTAGTCCGCCACACATATTTCTTTAGTATTAATTTACTTAAATTTTGTATAAACTATAAAGCACTTAAATTCTTTATTATCCGTAAAGACAATTCAATAAATTAAGTAAGCATATTTGCAAACTATCTTTAACTTCAAATTCTGTACAATGTGAAATCTTTTTGGTGTATTGATATTAAATTTGGTCCATTGGCCATCAGCTTGTCCTTGTTAGCAAAATCCAAAAGGGGAAGGTCCCCACGAAGAAAAGTATTATGAAAAGTCATATACAGACGGTGGCATAGGAAAATGTTTTAATGTTGCAAATGGCCCCATTTTACATCGTTTTCAGTTTTCACCGGTCATTAATACTTTAGCCCCCACAGATGAACGATATGTCCCTTTTACCGACTTGTCATTCACTGATTCTGTTTTCGTTTATTATCCAAAGACTTCAATTAGACCTCACTTATTGGGCCTTTCGTGACCAGAGCAATTTTTTTGGTTACATGACGAACACACAGCAATTGAGCAAACACTATGTACTACTCCACAATGCTTTTATAAATAAATGGAAACTAAATGAGAAATGTTATGTGTACACTAATGTTACACATACACCGTATAACAATACGATTTGAGTTTTTTTAAATTTTTAATAATTATTTTTTATTTGTTCTGATGCAAAAAATCATACGGGCAATGCTCTATTTTGATACGGTGTAAAAATACGGTGTTAAATTTAAGTGTACATATAGCAACCCTGGAACTAAATTTATGCATGTTGAACTCGTACTAGATGTTTAAGGATAAGAGCGAGAAAAATATCACATGCAACACAAAAAAAAAAAAATAGTTCTGGTTCAGCATGTTGAAGATGTTGCAATGGCAAAGAAAAGGGTGGCGGAAATAGAAGATACAAATAAAGAAAGTCTTGGATCTAATGTTCATTGTGTAGTAATTCAGCTTTACTAGCAGTTTGATTTTGTTGCAAGTGAGTGGCTTGCAACACAAGTAAATTGTCACAACTTCATCTAGCTATATATACTCGCTCAAATCAAATCATTGTAACATATCTAAATCAATTGAATAAACTCTCTTTCATTCTAATTTAATTCTAACCCTCTCTAATTTCATCTATCATTACTTATTCACAATTAGGGGAAGATCCAGACAATACATATTGATGTGGTTAAATATTAAAGAAATTATAAATTCAATATATTAAAAGAATAATATTGTTTAAAGCAATACATTTATAATGAAAATTGTTTACCAAATACGAGGGATTTGCAAATATAAAAGTGAGAGAGAAACTTGAGAGGTGATAACAATGTTTCGAAAACCGAATTGGAGCGACCAGTCGAATCGGAAATTGGAAGGATCATCGGTCTGATTTGGTCATCGGTCTACTATACCAGAATTTCAATTAATGGAGCGTTACTAAAGGTGTTAGTTGCGAATTGGTATGATCTGGTTCCAAGGAGGGAATTCAGGAGTGAATGGGCTTGTGTTGTCCATAATGGTACCACATGCATGAGTTGAGTCGTTGTCTACATTGCATTACATGAAGGTTGTGTAAATGAGTGTTTTGATGTTGCTGTGTAATTGAGTTGTTTGGGCTAACGCTATTGAGTTATCCTAATTTCTATGAAATTGACTTTTGATGTTTTAGTGCAAATGTGTTATTTTGAGTTACTCGATTGAAATGCTTGGAAGTTGATTAATTTTTTGTTAGGTAACCCTTTGTATACTTTTACGCCGTAATATATTTTAAGTGTATTCTCACCCCTTTGTTGTTTGTGGTTTTTCTGTACTCCTTCTTAGGGTACAAACAAGCAGGTAGATGAGTAGATGCTTTATAGCTGAAGAATGGCGTTGAGGATATTCTTCCTTTTCCGTTTATGCGTTTTAGAATTCATGACTCTGACCTGTAACACTGGGCGGACAAATGTTATGTTTATTATTTATTTTTTTGCTATTGTCGATGCGAGAGTTAGACATTACTACTCGTTATGTTTTGCAATGTCGATGTTGAAGGCATTATACTATAACTAAGTTTTATGTTTAAAAGGAAGTATTATGAAACTTAATTATTTGTTGAGTTACTTTATCTAATTAATTTCGTGCAATGAGCCTATGTAAAGGCGAGCATGTAATGACAGATGTTTATAATATAAAATGTTTTACTCACATTGTGTTACGGAGCAGCTTTATATTGTGTTTCCGTGACACCCTATATGTATAGTTGTTTTAAATTCGTATTATACGTGTTAGGGCATTAGGGTGTTACATATTGTTGGGAAGCTTTGTCGCACAAGCTTTCCTATGTATACTTGGAATGCCTCAAACCACATTGTTTGCAAAGTCTTCCAAATTGTAGTGCTCTGTCTTTCACATTATGGCCTTTTGATGTGGCTCCTAGATGACATCTTGATCCTGGTTTGCGAGATTTCTCAAGGGCTGGATCTGACCTTCCAAGTGTAGGTTATGGATCTTCAAGGCTTAATATTCTTGTCAGTGGCAGAGCTCACGCTCTTTGAGAATCTGTAGACAACATTCCTTTGAGTGATACTAGTCATCTTTCCACTGAAGAAATATAGAGTTTCCTTCTTAGGTAACAGTGCCTTTATCTGGAAGGTCTTCTTTTATCTGAATTCATATTTCAAAATGCTTACAACAAACTTTCACAACTACAAATAACATTTTTTATGACGAAATTTTCACCTGGAACATGCTGGTATAGGTCTTGGGAGCGTCATGCTTGATTTTTTTTTAAAAATAAACAACTTTTTCACTCAATTTTCTCAAAAACCAAGGTAACATATCTATAAGTGAGTGCCATATTTTATCGATAAACAAAATAATAAACCTAACCCCTTAGTTTTTTGGAAAACCGAGGGAATATAGCTATAAGGGGTCTCGCTTCGAATCCCTGTTATTGTATTTAAAGTTTTTTTCAATTATTTCTCACTTAGCGTCTTTTTTTCTTAGTTATTTTTTTTCCTTTTTTTCTTTGTTAATTAGTAATTCTCAAAATATTTGTTATCAATAAAAAAGAATAGGCTATAATAAGAAAGGAAATATTTCATTGATAATCAATTATGAATTACAAATAAAAAACATGACAACACAACTATTCCACATATTCAAACTTCTGACTCCACTCAACTTCAACTGTATCACAATTAACTATCTTAAATGAGAGAAGAGTTCATAAAGAACTCTTTCATATGATATGAGGAAAGTCATTTCCTCTCAAGAGATGCTTATCATTTCCTTTAAGAAGTTAAAAATGGTAAGAGGAAGATTAACTCTGACGTTATGGGTAAGGAAGTACAAGAGATGTTTGTCATCCCAAGTAAGCGTTTCTAGTTGTTTCTCTCTTGGATGGAGATTTGACACTAGAAGTTGATACCAAACTTTTTCAATTGGGAGTAAAGTAGCAAGATTGGCGAGCTTATTGTAGTTGGCATAAATTAGACAAAGGCAGGTTGAGTAGACATTGTTGAATCTATAATGTTCAACACAACTATCTTTCTCTTAATAGTTTATTGTCCGAGTAATAAGGGATGGAGTAATGGTGATAGGAGAGCCATTAACATATAACTGGATTGACTCAGCATCATGACCAGATGGCACAATGGATGCATTTAACCATAACTTTTTAACTAGATTAGTATAGATGGATCCATGAAAAAGTTCAAAGTAACCATTCAGCTTTTGTTTAAAAATTGTTTTCCTTAGATCAAAGTCTTTGTCTTTCAAATCATTTAAATCAACAAACTAACTTTTCATTGATAACGAACAATAGATTTTCATCTAAGGTTTTTGAAGAAAAGAAAAGACTTTGAAACTAGGTTTAATATTCACTGTAAACATTGTAATGTAAAAAAATATTTTTCACCTCGGTTTTTAACAAAACAGAGGGGGTAATTTAGCGTGATAATTGAGGATATTTACCATCGTCCTTAAATAAATTTGTGTCATCCATTTCATGAGTATCAATGCTCAAGACACTACCATTAGTGATACGCGTGAAACCTAAGAAATTCCATTATAAAAGCATTATGATGTCTAAAATTGATAATGAAACGTCAGGAAGCGCTTGAAACTATCTACATCATCCACTTTAAGATTTGTAAGAGTAGTTGCCACGATGAGTTCCCTATGATGGATTAAGAGAAGAAAACTATTTGGGTTTAAGGTTTATGTTCTTAAATATTTATTTGAGCAGAAAATCATTTATTTATCTAACCATTGTTTATATCAGAAACAAATGCATAAAAAAGCAATTGAGAATATAGTGGCGCCCATCATTTGATCTTGCCTAAATATCAAGGATTCGAAGATCCTACATATGATATTCATGGACAAATTAATTTTTATTTTAATATTATGTGTAAACAATGTAATATTCTGGGTAAATATTGTAGTTTCTAAACAAATTACTTTATCAATTTTCTATGTAAACAATTTAATATTCTGGTAAACATTGTAGTTTGTAATTTTTATGATTATATATAAAAAAAATCTATCTTACCCCTCGATTTCATTGATTAAGCGAGATGTATGAGGCACTAGTTTTGCAAATAATAAAAGTGTATATGATGAGGTTTGGACCTATGCACAAATAAATTGACCCCTCGGAGTTTTAAAACTTGAGGTGTTAAGTCATTACTTTTCATGACGCCCTTAGTTACCTCGCTTCTTTCATCGAGGTAAAATGTATTTCGCGTTTGAGGTTAAAAGCGTTTTTGTAGTAGTTTTTTTAAGTCTTATTTTTAAATTCCCTAAAAATAAGGGTTTTAGGTTAAATAGGTCATTTGTTTTATGCATATGTATGATATGATATGCAAGTTATAAGTGATAGGATGTTAATATAACAACCTACAGAAGGGCTCCCTACATAAGGATAGTTCTAAGCTTTTCTACCTAACCCATCACAAAGGATGGGTCTAGGTTTTCATGGATATTTAAGAACAAATCCAAGATCATGGACCACAAATTAAACTTCCTCACGAGATTGGGCTAGCCAATTCACGATGAAATCCCAAAGGGTCTACCTTATGCAGAGCCTTCGTATACACCTAGTAAGATTTTCATCTCTTAGGCCATACAAAGTCTCAATACTCTGGTTCTATAAGAGGTCCATAGAGTCATTGATCATGTCCGAAGTCTCGCAACGAGGATGGGCTAGCCAACTGATGATGAAAGTTTTGATCTGATATACTCTAGGCGGGGTTGTCGTAAAAAAACCTGTTGGGATGTGCATCCCATTGGCAAATACTACACAACATCCTTACTTAAGCTTATGTTTTTTCACGATCCTGGGTGTAGGGCTCCCCTTAAACAGTAATCCCAAAATCCACAATACGATATATAACGAATAAAATAAAATAAAGCAGAATATAAAATAAAGGAAAATAAATAAAAACAAGCAAAAAAGAAAACAACCTAAAACTAAAGGATAAGCTTGAGTCGTTTTGAAAGCTTTCCCGAACAGTGTTGCCAGCTGTTGCGGTGCAAAAAATACCTGAGCGTACTAACTCTCAAATAGTTGCAGAGTCGCCACAAAAGTTTTATTTTAAAAGGGAAATATCATTAAAACCCTTTTAAGGAAAAGGTCATCGCACCTAAATTGGGTTTGGGAGTAGGTTATGCGAGGGGAATGTATTAGCACCTCTCACATCCATTATACGCAATGTGAACCTCCTAATAGGCTAGAGTTAAGTGTTTGCTAGAAATTGTTTCCAATGTTTTATTCTATTTATTAAAACATTTACAAAAGGGATAAAAGAGATAAAATGTTAGTTTTTTATTATTAAGCTCGACAAAATTTCAAAATCTTGTGCCTACATATTTCCAAGTGCAATGGGAAAATCAGTCTTGTAATTTATGGTAAAAATATTTGTGTGTTGGTTGTTTTTAAAGAATAATGTTAGATCACATTTGAGCAGTTAAACATCTATTTGTATGCTCGCACGATGGAGGTTGAGGCGCCTGTTTGTATTTTGTGTTGAAATGAATCTAACGTTATTTATTAGGGAAAATAATTTAATGAAAAATGATTTACGAATGCTCAAGAGAAACAAGGGTGAGTGTTGGTTTTAATTTAAATAGAAGTTTGTTTTCGTTATTTTTTATTTTTTAATTAATTGAATTAAAGACATATTTTTGTGTTTTTTTGTATTTTTAATAAAACTAAATTAAATAACTTACTAAACTAAATAAAATCTATTTTTGTGTTTTTTTTCTTATTTTTACTAATTAAATGAAATAAAACATTTTTTGTGTTTTTATTCTTTTAACCAAAATTAAATAATTTAAACAAATTAAATAAACTTAACTAAATCAAATATACCAGATAAAAGTAGTTAACTAAAAATTAGTGGATTTAAATACAATAAGATAGCTAAGTTAAATAAATAAACTAAACTAAAACAAAAAATAATAACAGAAATAACTAATTCAAACTAGAGAACTAGAGGGGTTTCACAAGTGGAGAGGGGTGTTGGTTAGTAAAGGGTAGAGAACTTAGAGCCCAAGGCCCAAATCAAACTACCAAACCCTAATTCTAACTAACAAATTATTAAAATAAAAATAAACAAAATAAACAAAATAAGGAGAATAGATTAGCGGGGTGCAGTGTGATGTGAGAATCCATGTGTGTATAAGAAGTCATTTAAAATTCAATTTCTAATAAATAAAAAAATCATGAATGTATAAAATCCAAACAAATCCAATGGATTTTCTTTTATAAATTTCAAACAGTGATCCTATAATGAATTGAATAAGTGACTGTAATTGTGAATGCTAGAACTTAGATATTATAAAAATAACAATAATAAAACAAAAAAATATGAATTGATTGAATCTTGTTTATGTAATTGTGAATGACAGAGTTTATATTATTATAATAATAATAATAATAATAATAATAATAATAATAATAATAATAATAATAATAATAATAATAATAATAATAATAATAACATCACTGGGTTTGGTGTGGGTGAGTTCCCGGTGAAATATCTCGGTGTTCCTCTTACTAGTAAAAAGCTAACTATTAATCATTATATGCCTCTAATTGAGAAAATAGTTAGCAGGATCAATCATTGGACATCTAGGCTACTCAGTTATGCTGGGCGAATACAATTGGTGAAAAGTGTGACAGTGGCAACTACTCAGTATTGGATGGCTTGTTTCCCTATTCCAAAATTTGTGCTTAAGAAGATTGAAAGCATCTGTCGATCATTCGTCTGGTCTGGTACAAGTGAAATTAAATCGAAGAGCCCCGTTGCATGGAAAACGGTATCCAAACCCATAACCCGAGGGGGTCTTGATGTTGTAAATCTTGCTGAATGGAATGAAGTATGTATGATCTGCCTTTGGAATTTATGTTGTAAAGCAGATAACTTGTGGGTACAATGGGTGCATATGTATTTTATAAAGGAGAATGATCCCCTCGTCGTTGTTACTAAACCCCATTGGTCTTGGCTGATTAGAAACATTCTGGATAGTCGTAAGACCGCTAATCTATTCCACACTGAATGGGAAAGGCTAGTACATGAGAGAAGATTCTTGATGAAACAAGTATACATGCTGATTTCAGATAAGACAGATGTGGTCCCGTGGAGCTGCCTCATTCAGCAGAACCGTGCTAGACCAAGGGCGGTGATGCACCTTTGGTTAATGTGTCACTGTCGCTTACCTACAAAAGATAGATTGGCGAGATTCGGGTTCATCCAAGAAACTCGTTGCAGCCTATGTGGAAACCGCGATGAAACTCAGGACCACTTATTCTTTAATTGTGAGGTTACAATACAGATATGGGCGCAGGTGTTTGATTGGTTGCATATATCTCATACTCCTGTGTCGTGGGATGATGAGATTCACTGGTTGATTCAGAGTACCAACAGGAAAGGCTGGAAAGCAATGCTCCTCAAACTAGCCTATACAGAGACACTGTATGGGATTTGGGCTTATAGGAACGAAGTCGTTTTTAATCATAATGTGTATAGAGAAATAGTTGATTCTATCAAAGAAAATATAGTTTACAGGGGCAGGTATACGAATAAGCTTAAAAAGCATATAGCTACGATTCTTCTGTAGTATTTACTATGTCTTGTGTGGTTAAGGTTGGATCCTAGCGATCACCATGTACTTTTTACCGTTTTTTGAATTAATACAATTCCTTCTTGATTCGAAAAAAAAAAAAAAAATAATAATAATAATAATAATAATAATAATAATAATAATAATAATAATAATAATAATAATAATAATAATAATAATAATAATAATAATAATAATAATAATAATCAAAAGAACATGTAGTTATTATATGTAAGAAAGAATGGAAGAATGTGATAATTTGACAACAAATCAAAACATCATTATCCTAACACCAACTAGATGATCATCGGATTTCGAGAAAATTCAAACAAAATTTAGAGAAATAAAAGTGTTTTATTGTGATTAGAATTGAACTAATAAAAAAAATGAGAAGAAGGGAATAGAAACACCGTGACTTATCAATAATTTCTTAGGCTTTGTTTGGGAGTTTGGAGAGGAAGAGATGAGAGGACTTTAGAAAATATGAAGAATTGGGTGAAAGGAATAAAAAGATTTTGGAATGTTTGATTTTATTCATAACACCAAAAACCCCATAAAATAGGGGAACTCAAAAATTGGATTTTGGAGGATTTTGGAGGATTTTGGAGGGCTTACATAAATTTTCCAAATATCATTTAGGTTGTTATACTATTTTGAAAATTAACAATTTAGTAATGATAATGACTCTTTTATCTTTCTAAACAAAATTATTTTTTCAAAAAATGTCAAATATTTTTCTATATTTTTTTTATTATCTTCTTTTTTCTTGTTGTGTGGTTTTTTGTGTTTCTACTTTTTTTTTTGTTGACTCAAAGAGAATAGGGGTTTGACTTGGGATAAAAAAAGAAAAGGAGATTTTCTAGTATGAAATTCTATGTGAATTTATGGATGGGGCTGACTTTGTCTTTAATTGTGTGAAAATAAGGCTCGAAATAAGATTTGATGATACCCGAATGAAAAAATCTTATTAAATAATATCTTATTTTTCTTGATCAACAAGCCAACGAAATGTGACCAATAAAAAATCATTGTTACAAAGCACGACTAATCAAAAGAAAGTATGCCAAAATGTAACCAATTAGAAAACATGGATGACAAATCAGGAGAGATTTAATTTTTTAAAATATTACTACGTAAATAAGCTATTTAATAACGTTTTTTTTGTTTTTGATAGCACTTAAAAGTGCTATTAACCGCGCTGCTATTGCAAACATTTTTTGTTTAATAGCACTTTAAAACAGGGGCGGATGCATGTAGAAGGGTAAGGGGGCTCAAGCCCTCACAAAGAAAAACTAATTACATAATTCATATAATACATTGTTTGAATGAATAATTATATTTAATAAAAAAAATCTACCTTGCCCCCAAGCCCAAATTTTTTTTATTTAATTATATATAATACATTGTTTAAATGCCTTGCCCATTCTCATAATAATAATTGTTATCTATTTCAAACAATTCTTTTAAGAAAATAAATTTAAAAACTTAGAAGAGATAACTTATTTATTACTACTACTTATCTTTTATAACATAAGCACTCATCTTGTATATTTCACGTTTAAAAAGAAAAATGATAATGTAGTTGATTTGTCTATTTTATGTATTAATATATCTAAATATTTTTATATGTATATAGTTAATTTTAATTTTTCATATTTTAAAACATTTCATGATATTAATTTTGATTTATTTGAAAATGTGTTCACATTTTTTATTTGAAGACAATTTTTAATTTATAAATATCCACTACTTATTTACAACTGTATATTTTTATAAAATACAAATAAAAAAAACACTAATATTAACGGTTGAACTTTGGACGAACATCTTGCATCTAATCCAACAAATGAATATGAGTTGACCTACTTTATCCAATTCTTCTTTTTTTTAGTGTGTTTATGTTTTGCGACAAAAAAAATTATTTTAATCATTTGTTTTTATAATTTTTATTACATATTTAAGAATAAACATACATCTTAATATAAAATATATCATGGATTATTTTGCTTGCCCCCATTATGAAAAATTTCCACTGCTTTAAAAGCGCTATTAAAATACTGATTTTTAATAGCGTTTTTCTTAAGCGCTACTGAAGTGGACATTTTACACGTTTTTTGAATACTTTTGATAGCACTTTCAAACTAAGCGCTATTATAGGGCACATGTTTGATAGCACTTTCAAACAAAGCGCTAATATATGTCACATGTTTAATAGCACTTTCAAAGAAAGCGCTAATATATGGCATATATTTGATAGCACTTTCTCTTAAAAGTGCTATTATAGGATGTTTCATTAATAGCACTTTTTACAAAATGCTATTGTAGTAAATTTTATAATTTTTTCTGTACACAAAATTATTCTTTTGGTGTGCAAATATCAAAAAGCTACATTTAATTCAATACCAAATAATGCTTTAATTTACTCATTGAATACATATTATGATCCATCAATACCAAATATTTTAAATCAAATCCACTTGTTCACAAATATCACAACAAGGTCTAAAAAAATACTTTACAACCATGACATGTTCACTCCATGGGTACTAGCAAAATTGAGTTCTATTAGTCCTAAAAACTCATATATCGATATAATATGACATAAGTTGAAATTAGTAAAGGTCTCTCAGAGACTTAAACTATGATAGTTATTGGGAAGAAGCCACTTAAATTGTTATAAGAGAGGTCCCTGCATAGACGTTCAACTCAAAATGATTAATATAAAAGAAATCCCTACATAAATGTCTAACTCTAAATGGTTAATATAAAAGAGGTCTCTACATATATTTTTAACTAAAAATGGTTAACATATAAAAATAAGAACAAAAGCATTTCAAAATAGATATAGAAGAATAATCAAGTGTATTGTTCTTGTCCATTTAGCCATAATTCATTTAGTATATTTATATTTTTAAAGTCATAATGGATTCTTATAAAATTTATAATTTTTAAATAAAAAAGAATAGTCTTAGTTTACTTATCACATAAATTACAAACCTTTACTAACTTCCAAAAAAAAAAAATCAAAATTTGAGTTTAAAGGAGCATGTACCTGAATTCAGCATGCATCACCTGCACCATTCTTCACAAAGGAATACAGAAAGCCTTTTTCATGATTGAGAAAATAAACAAAAATGGTTTAGAAGTGAAAGTTGAATAGGGAAGCTTGAGTTACAATTCTCACAAGCATACATTAATTTTACTATAAGCTAGTATAGGATAATTAATGGTACATAAGTGACTTATTATTTTCTTGTGATTGAATACATTAATAAATTATTGGTGGATGATAATTGTGTTTATCACCGTTTTTGTGGTTGTGTTTGTTGTTTGTTATGATTCCATTTAATGAGCCTATAAAGAACAACTTGTTTTCATGTTTGCAATTCAGCAAAGTTGTCAGCTAGCTTTGTAGCGATTCCAAATGAAATAATTGTCAATTAAAGTGGCTGTTGATTGGGAAAAAATAACAAAATTACCTTTTATTACACATGAAGAACGAGAAGACATACATGATTTAATCACACGTTCTTGCCGATGACTCTTGAAGAGTTGGTCAAAATGTGGCTTACACTAAAGAACACCTTCCATTGAAGAATAATTACTCTGCTGCAACAGAAAAAGAACACCAACAATAATCATTGACAAAAATAGATAAATATTTGTATAATTATTTTTAAACAATACACGCACCTAAGTTTTTTAATGAATAGCGTTTATACAAATTACAAGAACACCAACTAGTATTTGAAGTTAAACATGAGAAGGCGAAGTACTATGACTACCACCATCATGAACATTATTTTATCTTGGAGAGTTATTGTAACAGCCCAAATTTAATTAACTGACTAATTAAATTAAATAAGAATTTACTTACCTAATTTAGAAGAAGTTTGATAATTAATTGGATCGTCAGTGTTATTGAGAAACATGTTCGGATTATTAAGTGAAGTTGGAATTTATTCGGTTAATCGAAGAATTAATAAAGTGGAATATGTAGAGAAATAATATTAGAAATAATATTATTATTGGATTTTTATTTAATTGAGATAAAATCGAATTTAATTGGATTAATTGGAAAATAATATTAAGGGTAATAATATTATTTGTTGGAGCATAATTATTTATTTGAACTACTCTATTTCATCAATTGGGCCTAATTAGTTAGGAAGTGGAATTATATGGGTTAAGCCCAATATGAATAATATAGTAAGGGTTGGAAGAGTAGAGGTATCATAACTTTGTTCATTTGCAAAAGAAGAGGAGAAAGGAGACTAAGAGAGGAGAAAGGAGAAAAAACTAGGGAAAGAACAACAAGGGAGAAAGCTGGGGTTTGAAGCACATTGAAGAGGTAAGGGGGAGAATCCTTATTATTATGGGTTAGTATAATTTGGTCAATGGGTAGAAACATCTTTAGGTTGAAATCCCTAATTTTTATGGTTTTAAAATTGTTAGATTTTAATGAATAATTTTGATTTGTGAAATGGTATGCTAATGACAAATTAAGGGTGCATCATGTGTATCTTGATGCACTTGAACCATATATTTAGCCTTTCAATTACTGTAGCGTGAGAATGAAAGATAGGCACTATATGAACCTTCTCGTTTCCGTTTCCAATGAAATCCTCTGTTTGTTGTTTGTGTCATATAATAGTTATCTCCATCTACTTTAGCGACATAACTTAATTAATGGAAAGAAAAATAAAATTATGGAACTAATTTTTTTTAATAGGCATACAATAGTGGTATTATGTCAAATTCATTTCATTTTCCATTGATATGCATGATGCTTGGTCACTGTAGCGCAACATGAATGTATATGTGTATACTCTTATTTCCTGTAGTTCGTTTTTCCTACACTATAGCGTTACTTCAATTTACTGCCTCATGATTGTGTACTATGTTTTTGGAATTCGGGTAAATGAAATAGAAAGGGCTGAACATTGGTTGACTGATGGCTGTACGTATAGTCACATGTATATTTGCCATAGAAAATTGATTTTGGAATTTATCAAAGTTTCATCTAGAAAATTGATTTTGGAATTTATCAAAGTTTCATTTGGATAGTACTTGCACATGCTTTACTGTTCCATATAGGAAGGTTCTAATTTACTAAAGGAACCTATATAGAATGACACATTAAATGGAAATTCAAACACATTTTAGGAATGAAATGCAAAAGAGTCCGGTTTGATCGAAATAGCCGAATTAAGCGGTATAATTAGTTATCCGGAATTTGATGAAAATTTACGTGGTAGCTAAGTTTAATTAGTAGATTAATGTGGTAGTGTTATTTTATTGAAATTGTGCTATTTTGATGAACTGACCGAAATTGTGTGGATTTGAATATTCTTATATTAAAATGTTGGTTTTGTAATAGAAAATGAGATAGTAAATTGGAACTAATGTAGTGCCATTATTAATTGGTTAATTACTTAATAGTTGAATTAATTTCAATAAGTTTAATTGATTGGAATAAATTTAAAATTAGATCAATTATTCGGTTTTGTCGGTAAAGTACGGTATCTTGAGAATTTAACCGTAATTGCATTTTGGCCAAATACTAATGAATTGATACTTGGTTTGGAAGTATATTCTTATATTTTGTTGTCAATATGAATTAACATGAGATAGTATGATTTACTAGTGTTAATTGTATTTTGTGAATCATAATTGAATATTGTTTCTATTATGTGGATTGATATCAATGCGTTGTGAATGTTGTGTACAATTTGATATATATAATTCATAGAGTTGAATTATTGTTGGTATGCGATAAGTTAAGATTGATGAGATAATCTTAATTGCATAGTTGGTTGGTAATTGTACATTCATTCATGACATAGTCGGCTTTATTATGGAAGCGGTGAAACTGTAGGTTCACATGGTAATAGACAGTGATCCTTGAATGGAAATAGACGTAGAATACGTTGATCCTTAATTGGAAACATATGTGGTGCCTTTGATCTTGTCCGGATCGGAAGTGTGGCTTGGATTCTAGATATTGAATCGGAAAGCGGTGAAACGTTGGGTTCACATTGCGGTACCACATGCATAGTGTCACATATCTTGCATTGAGTCACATTAGAATTATGCGATAATTGAATATGTGAAGTTGATGTAGTTGTGATATGTGTATGAGCTTGATAATCGAAATGAGTGATGTTTGAATACATATTTGATTACATGTGTGAATATGTGATAATTATGGTTGTGTGCATAATTGAGAATATAATATTGGAATTGAAATATTATACTCTTTATACTTGTTGTATACTTGATAACATGTGAAATATAAATCGATTATTATCTACATGGTTATACATAGTGTGATTAATTACTTGAATTGTTGATTTAACCATTGTATCTTATTATACTTTCTTCATAATGATTCGTATTCTCACCCTTCTGTTTTAATGTTGCCCTCGTTTGGCGACATGCAGGTTCTGGAGTTTAGTAGCTCGTGCGTGATCTAGCCGGAGATTCTTCCGTGTTTGTTGGAGATTAGGTAGTGAGTCGATGCTCTGGTCATATAACACTGGGTAGATTAGTCGTGTTGAACTCATGTTTCTATTTGGTTATGTATTATGTTTATGACTTGAGAACTTGTTATTTGGCTACTTGTTGATTGAGAGGCTTTCAAGCCAAATATTCTGAATTATGTTTTAATTTATGTTGATATGATTATTGAGACTTGATCATGGTATGGGACATGGATCATTTTATGAAACACATGAGTATTTAGTAGTTTCCGCTGTGAATGCATATTCTGGATAAAATATGATTAATTGAGAAGTGTTATTTGAAATGACCATGTGTATCATATATTGTAAGTAAATGCTGTCGGTTTTTAAAGGCTTTTAGTTTTTGAAAACATCGATGTGACACCCTTTTATTATATGCATCCTTATTCTCTGATTATATGTTTATTTATTTTGGGGTATAAAAGGGGTGTTACAGTTATCATATAACAAATCGCTAAAACTAAAGTGTCAATATTTCAAGCATCAAATAGCAATTCAAGAGTTCAACAACAATCAACAACAATAACAGAAAATTCAGTATCACAATGCACATTAAAACATAAGCAAAAAGAGGAAAGACAACGGTTGAAACATTTTGTCGAACATGTGACGTGCGAGTTGTAAAACGGTAGTAACAGCGACAATTCTCTGCCAATTCACACACTGCAAATAATCATCAATCAACAATAGCAGCAATACAACAACTCAGCATAATGAAGTGAAAGAATTGAGCAAAAAGAATCAAGAGTTACGGTTGAGGCATTTTATCGAACACCTTGCGGGCAAGACCAAGAGTTATATTTCTCTACATTTTTAACAGGTAAACATTCCTCCAGTTAGCTTTATAATGTTGTATGCTAGTGTTAACTCAATTAGAATCAATACCGAAACAAAAAACCAAAAAAACCAATTGAAACCGTAATCAACATGAAACCATGAAAGCTTACCGTCAAAATGCACCAAACCATAAGCATTTTGAACCGAAGAAGTTCTGAACCAAAACCTAAACACAACTGAATTGACGCATTGAGATTACGAATCACGTTTGGGTTTAAGAAAAAGCTTCGGACTGCAAAATTGCGTTTGGAAAAAGCACTCACGTGAAGCCTTTTGTGAGAATAGCGTTTGAAATAAACGCGTGTTTGAAAAAGCACTTATGTGGGAAGTTCTTTGCTTATGTTGGGAAAAAGCACGAGATCTAAGTAAAACAATAAAGTGTAGTATAATAATAAAATAAAATATATAATAATATAATAATAATTATTATAATTATATATTTATTTATTTATTTTATTAATTATATATTATAAAAACAATAGCGCTTTTGTATAAGCGCTAATATAGAATAGTACAATAATAGCGTTTTCTGAAAGTGTTATCTTAGTGTATAGTATTAATAGCGTTTTTGTAGAAACCGCTATCTTACTGGAGTTTAATAATAGCGTTTTTTCATAAAGTGCTATCAAAATCACATTGTCTGTTCCTATAATAGCGCTCGACAATAAAGTGTTATTATAGATGTGTTTTTTCGTTTTTAATAGCACTTTTTTTAAAAGTGCTATTAAATTAAGCGATACAAAATATCAATTTTGGCGTAGTGTATTTTTGTAAATCTTGTTACTATTTTTGTGATTAAAAATGAATAAAATGAATAAATCAATAATTAAAAAAATACATATTTAAAAAATACAAAAGAAATGCAATGGATTCGAACTCGTGAGCTTGGAAAAGAAATCCAAAAGGTCAACATTTGAATTTTTGTTGACTTTTGACCTTTTAATAAAAAGAATAAATAAAAAGAAATGCAATGAATTCGAACCCGTGACCTTGCACTTGACATCCTTATCCAGCTACTAGTTGAACAGACTTACACTTTTGATTTTTTTTATTCTTTTGAAATGCTCCTAAAAATAAAACATGTGGGCATAATTTAGTATACGGCAAGGGGGATGGTCGTGTCAGGCAACACTGTCCGTTTCAGAGAACACGGCCAACCCGTGTTGCGATCGGTTTCCTTGTATGGGCGCAACAATTTTGGCCAGCACTTCCCGTGTCCAATAACATGACCCAACCGTGTTGGTCTCGGGTATTTTGAACGGGAAGACTTCCTTTTCTCGCGATCCTTGGTCTTTTTCACTCCAGTTGGGTCCATTACTCTCTTATTTCCTAAAAACAACCAAAGAACATAAAAGCGCATAAAATCGAACTAAAACAATGAAAACATACAAGAAAGGGGAAAGAAAATAAGCTAAAAATATGAAGCAATAATCATTTATCAGTGACAAAGTTCAATACTTATATTACCTAGTCCTGTCAAATCAAATAATGTGTAGCTCTAGCTCAAATATGTCACTTTACCTAACCATGCTATTTGGCATTTTATACTAGGCCACATATTTGTAAATAGAATGAACACTTTACATTCCCAATTTCCTTTTGTCAGTGTTGATAGAAAATTTGATTGTGATGTTTATCATTTTGCAAAACAAAGAAAGTTACATTTTTCTAATAATTCAAATAAAGCTCTACATTCTTTTTATCTCATGCAATTTGATATTTGGGGATCAATTGTTGTCCCATCTATACATGGCCATGCTTATTTTCTAATAGCCAAAGATGAATGTAATAAATTTACCTAGTTAACTCTTATGAAACATAAAAGCGAGGCCAGGAAACATGTCATAGATTTCATAAACTTTGTGTTAACCTAACATGATCCCTTTCTTTTATGTATCACATGGCATTCTCCATCAAACCATTTGTGTATAATCTCCCCAATAAACTGGGCATGTTGAGAGAAAATATCAACAAGCTTTGAACATTGATAGAGCTCTTCCTTTCCCATCAAACTTATCAAAATCCTATTGGTCATATGTTGTTTTAGATGATTCATTTATTATGAACAAAATTCCTAGCCATATCCTTAACAATAAATTATCATATTTCATTATATACCAACAAGATCCAAACATGAATGATCTCAAGGTTTTTGGCTCTTTAGCATTTGCATCCACCTTACAAACACACGGAACCAAGCTTGCCCCTAGAGTAAGAAAGTGCATATTCCTAGGTTACAAAACTGGTATGAAGGGAATAATCCTGTTAGACATCAACAACAAAGAAATATTTTTTTCAGAAACCTAATACACAATGAACATATACTACCTTATCAATCTTCATCTTCACCTTCAACTTGGACTTATCATACCAACCTTGACCAAACAGACCAAACTTGTGACCACATGAACCAAAATCTAATTCATACTCAATCTCAAAACCTTTAGAATGATGCCTATCTTAACGTTGACCAACCAACCACGCATAACTACACAAACCAAAATCAAATCCAATGACAGTCCCAAAATACATAACAAAATGTCTCACCTGTTGAAATTTCAAACAATTCCGATAACACACAAGAGGATACCACATCTCCTGAAATTTAAAATACCTTTGACAATACTCAAGAGACACACCTCAGGCCTATTAGGCAAAAACATGCAACACCCTATTTGAATGATTATGTCTGCAATTCTTCTTTAAGTCACCAAGAATAATCATTTTTAGATATTATTTACCCTATTCCATCTTTCATTATCTTGATCATTTTTTTCTTTCTCAAAAGGAATTTTCCATGTCTCTTACTAATTATACTAGGCCTATGACCTATAAGGAAGCATGTCATCATGATTATTTGTTGAAGGCTACAAAAAATGAGTTAGATGCATTAACTGTTAATAATACTTTGCAGTTGGTTAACAAACCACCACCTATGAAACCTATTGGTAGATTGTGGGTGTATAACATGAAACATAGAGTTGATGGTTCAATTGAGAGATACAAAGCTAGATTGGTGTTTAAGGGTTACAGTCTAATAGAAGATATGCATTTTTTGATACTTTGTCACTTGTGAAAAAATTAAAAAAGGTCAAAATTCTCATCGCTCTTGCTTCTATAAAGAATTGGCACATCCATCAAATGGATGTCAACAATGCTTTTTGGCATGGAGATCTACAAGAGGATGTATACATGTTCATACTTGATGGAGTCTCAACCAAACCTAACCAGGTTTGCAAATTACAAAAGAGCACGTATGGTTTCAAGCAAGCTAGCCGGAAATGGTATGGAAAATTGACTGAGCTTCTCATCCAAGAAGGATATTTTCAATCCACATCAAATTACTCCTTGTTCACTCTCAAAGAAAGAGATAATTTCACTGTCCTCTTAGGGTATGTTGATCATATCATTGTAGCTCAAACTTCTCTTAAAGATTTCACAAGAATCAAAGGCATCCTAGACAAAAATTTCAAGATCAAGGACCTTGACACTCTCAAGTATTTTCTAGGCTTATAAGTAGCACACCCTCAAGAAGGCATATGAATTTTTCAAAGGAAATACTGCTTGGATCTCCTTGAATCATCTGGGCTCCTTGGATCAAAACAGACTAACACACCCCTTATCCATCCACAATACATCATCAAGATAACAACCAACCATTTAAAGATGTTTCACCTTATAGAAGGCTTGTTGGCAAGTTGATATATCTCAACACCACTAGACATGATATTACCTTAAACCACACAATAACTAAGTCTGGTTCAACCATAACTCATTTCAAGGATGCATGTAGAGTAATCTGATATTTTAAACAAAACCCTAGCAAATGCCTTATGTTTCCTAGAAAATCTGAGACACAAATTCTAGGCTACGTGGGTGCAGACTGGGCAGGTTGCTCTGATTCAAGAAGATCAACCATTGGAGTTCTCTTCTTCTAAGGCAATTCACTTGTATTATGAGGAGAAAAGAAGCAACAAACTATTTCAAGGTGATCATCCTCAGAGATAGCGTATCTAGCTTTGTGATCTTCAGAATGTGAGTTACAATGGCTCTTGTATCTTTTGAAAGATTTTGGCATCATATGTAGCAAACAACATGTCTTGAATTATGATTCACAAAGTGCAATCCATATTGCATCAAATTCGATTTTCCATGGAAGGACAAAATACTTGAAGATAGATTGTCACTTTGTGAGAGAAAATGTCCAAAGGAATGTTCTTAAGCCGCTACCAATATCTATACAAAAATAACTTGCTGATTTTTTTACCTAAGCCTTGGCTCCACCAAAATTCAAGGCGTTTGTATCCAAGCTTGAAATGATAGACATTTATCATGGTCAAACTTGAGGTATGGTGTTAAATGACAAATACTATGTAGTTGGTACTTTCTAAAGCTAAGCCTATACATTACACATGATATAGATAAGGATCATGAGATTACTTGTTGCATAAGTCACCGAAATTAATTGTAAAGATTGGTAGTAACTATCATAATAGAATTTTAAAATTATGTTATGATTAATCCATTGTATACTTATGTATGTTAAATATAGTGTAACATCATGATAAATATATATAACCTTGTTATCAATTTGCAATGTCGAAGTTGCACAATAATACTTTGTTTTTTCTTCTTCTTTAAATTTCGAGCTCCTTTCTTGGAATTTTCATTTTTCTCTTTAATATTTCACATTGTTAAGATTTTTAGATTGACATAAATATGTTAAGAAACCTTATCTTTAAATTAGTTTTTAAGATGAAATCTAAACTTATTAAACAAGGAGACTCACTCATTTAATAAATTAATCTTTCTTTATTTGTTTAAGATGCAAATTGATGTTTTTATAGTGATAGGTAACTCAATCAAATACACATAGGTGGATGAAGCTTTCAAAGGGAAAAGAGCTATCATCACGTCAATTTAAATATAGTGAAAATCATTGTGGTATTGTGAATGCCAACTTTTTCTTTTTTTGCTAAATATTCATGTATAGTTATAACAAAAATGATTTAATTGAACTGTAGATGTCGACATTTAAAGACGTAAAACTTTTGCTGTATTTAATATAAATTTTTAAATTATAGTATTCTTTCACATAAAATAAACTTTTGATTTTAACATCGTGTGTATATGTCTAATATTTGATAAATTATTTGACACAAATTCATAATCCATGAACATAGACATAGACAATTCTAACCAATTTACAACAAAAGACTTAGTCAAACATGCATGAACATAAAGAATCCATGAATCTCAATCTACCATTGACATGCATGCATTTGAAAATACTTAAATATTCTTCATTTTCCTTCCTTGTGCATCTCACTTTCTCACTCTCACTCCCCTTTTTAATTATTTTTTCTTCTCACCGATTCTCAAATTCCATTTTCTTTTGTCTTTTTCATCGATTTTATTCTTTATAATTTCTTCTTCTTCCTTATGAAAGTTCCATACTTTCCCCCTTTCTTTATTTTTGGGTTCAGATGTGTACAAAAAAGGTACTGATAAAAGTGTTTAAGGTATAGTTTGAATCGATTTTATGATAAAATATTAATTAATAATTAATTTAAAAAATTCAATTTGATATTTCAATCTAGTTACTTACTATATAGTTTAAATCAGTTTTTAATTATTTAAATTTTGAATTATAAAAAAAATTAATGTTAATTTTCAAAAACATAATAAAATAATAATTTTGATATTATATATACAATATAATATATTAAAAATTAATATTATGGAATTACAATGATTGATTATGTTTAAAAATAATAAAATAGTTAAAAAATATTAAAATGTACAGATAAAAAGTATTTAAAAAATTAATTATCAATAAAAAATAAATTGATACAATATATTACACTAATATAAAATAAATAATATTAAAATATATGTATATGATTTATTTCAATTTTAAAAAATCAATCTAAAATATAAATTGATTCAAACAATTTATTAAAAAATGGACGAAAAACAACATTTAATGATATTCAATTTTATATCTTTTTTTATTTTTTTTAACAATTTTCAATTTTTATTTGAATATGTTTAAATTTAAATATCTTGGTGAATAAGTAGAATTTTTTTTTTAAATATCCAGTTTTTTAAAAAAAAAATTCAAAAATAACAAAGTTTTCAAATAAATTACAAAAATGTTTTTTATTTTTTAAGATTAACACGTTGTCGCCAGGGGGGTGGCGACAACATTTTGGGCCTAAGAGGTGTCGCCAGTGGGCCTGGCGCCTCCTTTGTATTGTTTTGGTGTTGTCGCCACCCCCTGGCGACAACACCCCCCCTTATTTTTTTTTCTTTTTTTTTGTTATTTTTTTTCTTGGCTATTTTTTTTTTCTAATTTTTTATTTATAATTTTTCCAACTATTTTTTTCAACATTATTTGTTTATATAATTTTTTTTTAATTTATTTTCCATCCGTATTTTTTTAACTAATAATTTGATTTCATTTCATTGAAAAAATAAATTACAAAGACACGTAGCACCTAAATACTATGTTGTGGAGCTAGCACCACGATTGGGACATTTGTTCCTATTATGTCCTACCTCACGACATATACTACACTTCCTCTGCATTTTTTCAGTGACATTCATCTCGGTTCTAATACACCTGCTGTTTGGTCGACCGCTTTTATTCCGACGCATTAAATCGTTATGCCAAACTGTTTCCCCCTCGTACACAGGCCAATATGCTTCCATTGCTACCACCGGAAAGTAATTGTCGTATACGTTGAGCAACGTTGATACCTTGTAAATTTCGGATACCAAAGATAATGCATCAAAGTGAGTATGTGAACATGCTGCAAGGACATGGGAGCAAGGCATGCGATATTCTTGAAATTGGCCACAGTCGCACCAACGATCTGGGATATTGACGCGATACTGTTGTCGTGGAAGTCCCTAGTTGTGGTCAATTGTTTCCTTTACACTGAAGATGTGGCCATGACGGTCGAACTCGGTCACTCGGTGAGTGTTACCCTTGGCAGATTCTTGTTGTATATATTTCATACACACATCGCTGTAGACCTGTTGTGTTTGTAACACTGAATTCCACCGCTTACCTCTTGTGGCGAACAGAGTTGCCATCCGAAAATACGTAGCACTAACCAAGGCAGTTACAGGTAGGTTTCGAATGCCTTTGAAAACCCCGTTCATTGATTCCACAAGATTTGTAGTCATGTGACCCCACCTAGCCCCATCGTCGTATGACCTAGTCCATCTCGCTCTGTCTATGCTGTCAATCCACCTCCCTGCATCTGGATTTGTCAACGCTATTTCTCGGCGGTAGTATTGAAATCCAGGTTGGTTTAAGGCATACCCCGCGTTCACCAAGTGGTTCTTCAAAAATTTATCTTTGATCTCTCTCATAAAATTTTGTGCTATATGCCTAATACAGTAGACATGCTTAGAGGGGGGGTTGTGCCAACCATTTGCCGGATTGTTGTATGCGCTGTCAATAGAAGCGTGCCTGTCTGAAATCAAACAAAGATTAGGTTGTGGAGCAACTCTAGCTCGGAGATTCTTCGGAAAGAAACTCCAAGCAGCAGCTGTTTCTCCTTCTACCAGAGCAAAGGCTATTGGAAAAATGTTGCTGTTTCTATCCTGCGCGACCGCCATCAGCAAAGTTCCCTTGTATTTCCCATATAGCCATGTTCCATCAATTTGAATAATCGGCTTGCAAAAACCAAAACCGATGATGCATGGTCAAAACGCCCAGAACAGTCTATGGAAGATTCCATTACCTTCGAGAGGGGTTCCGTCTTGGGACTGTGCCGGCAGTGTCTCCAAAATAGTAACAGTCCCAGGTGAATACAATTACAGTGCAGCCAGGTAGCGAGGAAGTTGTTGGTATGATTCCTCCCAGTTGCCGTAGACTTTTTCAATTGCTTTCTGCTTAGATAACCAAGCCTTTCTGTACGAAGGTCTGTATTTGAACACAGAAACGCAATGAGAAATTATTGTCTTCACCTTCAGTGATGGGTCAGTTTCGACAAGAGGAATGATGGTATGACATATCATGTCATGACTGAGTTTTCGATGATCTTGCGCCATATTAGTGGTGACGCAGGTGTGGCCTTGAGATATCGAACGTATCACCCAGGCATTAAATTTCTTTCTGAATGATGCCTTCAGCATGTATCCACACTCCGGGTTTTTACACACTATAGTCACTCTCTCTGGATTTGAGCGATCAGCTTTAAAATCAACACAATTTGTTAAGTGCCAATTTTTTATAGCCAACATACAATCATCCTTCGAACAAAACGTGTCACCCTCTTTTAACTCCTCGTTTGACCGCATATATGGATTGTAGAACATATCGGACGATGGCTCGTCCTCTCCCAAATTAAGTGTTGTGAAATGTGCTGGAGGTGAGTATGCATGTGTATCTGGTACTGGATCCGGTACTGGAACTTGTTCGTCATCTTCGGAGTCACGATTCACCAACTCGTCAACAACATCTTCTATTTCAGTTTCTTCGTCCATGACATGTTCGGGCTGTTGTTTGTCATCAACAACAGGATCAATAACCTGTGACCGAGTCATTTGTGAAGGAACAATTTGTTCGACCACTATGTACAGTTCTAGATAATCGTAACCAAAATACTCATGGGTAAGGAACATGTTTTGAACCTCTATGTCAGTTGTTATCTGTGATTGATAAAACTTGACCGAGTTGTTAGGTTCAACTAGGGGTTGTTGGTAAAATATTTGCGAGACTGGTTCTCTTATTTTGGATTCGATTTTCCTTTTTAGATAAGAGAAGTCCGCCTGTCTATTTAGAGCAAAACGTGTTGAGTTGGTGTTTCTAAAAAGAAAACCGTTTGTGTCGCACTGGAAAGTCTCACCGTTCATATGAACACGAACTTTGTATTGTGAGGTGGATGCCATAATTTTGATATGTGTTTGTGAGAAATAGGAGGGATGAATGTTTGTGAGGTTTAGGTGTGAAAGAAGAAATATTTGTGAAGTTTAGGTGTGAAAGAAGAAATGTGAAGTTTAGTTCTTATAATAGATGCACCACATCTTACACAAGACTAATGCATGCAAGAATACATGCAATAATTCTGCACAAGATTCAAACATGACAAGACTAAAGCATGCCACAATGGAATCTCTTACACACATCTTACACAAGACTAATGCATGCAAGAATACATGCAATAATTCTGCACAAGATTCAAACATGACAAGACTAAAGCATGCCACAATGGAATCTCGTCCCCACCTCTTACACAAGACTAATGCATGCAAGAATACATGCAATAATTCCTTTTTTTAGACCTTTTTTTAGACCTAATGTACACAAGACTGTACGCAACAATACCTTTTTTTAGACCCACTAATATTATAAATTAGGGGCTCCTATGGTTGAGTTTACACACAGATACACAAACTCCAAATACCAAACAATCACACAAACACAACCATGCCTCGCCGGACAACCATTAGGCCAGACGGATGTCACAGGACAACAGAGCTGCCGCCCCGGAGATCAACATGGCGTGCCGAACCTGAACCGGAGTATCGCAGAAGGAACGAACATGTCATATTCTCACCCGTCAAACCTCCCATGCCGGTTCTGTTTTGGAATATCTCTTCCGTCGAGCAACTCAAGAGGACTCTCATGACTTTTTTAGAGGGGGAGTACGAAGCCGGCGAACAGATAAGAAGCATCAAGAGGCTTAAAACAAGGGCCGATGCTGTGACTGGAGCAACGATAAATTTCTGGGATAAGGTGGAATACGACATTGATGCCATTCAAATGATGCATGGACCCAATTAATGACATTGTTTTAACCATAGTAATTTCTTAGATGTTTTATTTTTTTTGGAATGATTTAATGTTTTCCATGTATTAATGATTTGCATGACTTTTTAATGTACCTTTTAATTAATTAATGAATTAATGTTTTCCATGACATCTTTGCTATTTTAATATATATATATATATATATATATATATATGTATATATATATATATATATATATATATATATATATATATATATATATATATATATATATATATATATATATATATGTAGTTTAAATATGTTAAAATAAAAACAATTAAAAAAACAAAAATACATGCATGCAAGAGTACACACAATACAAAGTCTGAAAAGCAAATAACCATGACAAGAATACATGCATGCCACAATGGAATCTCTTACACACCTATGCTATTAAGGAATCTCGTCCCTACAATGGAGTACACCAAGAATACATGCATGCCACAATGGAATCTCTTACACACCTATGCTATTAAGGAATCTCGTCCCCACAATGGAGTACACCAAGAATACATGCATGCCACAATGGAATCTCTTACACACCTAGTGCATGCAAGAATACACGTTATACATAGTCTGAAACATTTAAATGTGACAAGACTAATGCATGCAGGCTAGGGAATCTCTTACACACCTATGCAATAAATGCATCTCGTCCCCACATTTTACACCAGCATGCATGCAACAATACAAAGTCTGAAACATTTAAATGTGACAAGACTAATGCATGCAGGCAGTCGCCAGAGGGGGGTGGCGACAACATTGATTTTTTATAGTTGTCGCCAACGGGGGTGGCGACAACATTGATTTTTAAGAGTTGTCGCCAAAGGGGGGTGGCGACAACATTGATTTTTAAGAGTTGTCGTCACCGGGGGGTGGCGACTTGCTTCGTGTTAAGTGTTCAACCGTTGCATGCACTTGTCTTCTCACAATTAATTGTTGCAGACTTTTATTGCACCAAACACATTTAATTGTGTTTTGTTTTGGCTATAAATAGGTCCCCATACTTGTTCATTTTCTTCATCACCAAAGAACTATCATCAAACTTACTTTCATCAGAACAACTAGTTTTCATCATCAACAAAAATGTCTCTCCTAACAATGGGTGAAGAGCATCGAGGAACCATTGCAAATATCGCCGATTATGTAAGTTTGAGTAAATTCAATTTATTTATGTTCTAAACACTTAAATTTTCTAATAATATTTACTAATTTCAAACATTCAAATACTTATGGTTCATCGTTTTTTATAGGATTTCACGAGATTTAGAACCCGTGCGGGATCGATAAGTCCACCGGACCCTTGGATTGTGCCTTATCTTGAGCGTGCGGGGTTTGGGAAGGTAATTAATTTAATAATCATCTCAATCGATATGAAATTTATATTAGCATTGTGTGAGCGTTGGAGGCCTGAGACCCATACTTTTCACCTTCCAATCGGTGAATGTACCGTCACTCTAGAGGACGTGTACATGTTATTGGGTCTCAACACAAATGGAAAAGCTGTGTTTGGAAATGTCCAACAACCAAACGCTCTATGTGTAGAATTGTTGGGTGTTGATTTAATAGAGGGTGAGGGGCGACAAAGAGGTAGGGGCCAAGGTATAAAGCTTTCTGGCCTTCAACTAGCTTATCAAAGCCTTGAGTTGAATGAAGGCTCTAGCGAAGAAAGTATACTACAAAAAACTAGAATGTATATTATGTTGTTATTTGGTAGGTTTCTATTTCCCGAAGGCACGGGGAATAGTGTTAATTTTATGTACTTGTGTCTACTTGAGGACATCGATGCAATTAAGACGTATAGTTGGGGTTCGGCGGTGTTGGCGTACCTATATAGCTCTTTGTGCAAATGTGCAAAAAAGGATAGCTGCACATTTAGTGGATGTGCATTCTTGCTACAAACATGGGGATGGTGGAGAATGCCGGTATTAGCCCCAGCAAATCCGCACATTTACGTCTTCCCTTATGCGTCAAGGTAACTTAATGATCTTATTTTAATTACTTCATTTTTTTCCATTATTAATTGTAACTATATTGATTTTTATTTTTGAATGTGTTTAGGTTTAATGCCCTCGGGATGGACTACACCAAAACGCCAGTAAACAAAATCATTTTTTACCGCCAACTATTGGATCGATTAAGACCCCAAGATGTAACACCACTAAATATTTCCATCTTCTAAATATATTTGTAAAATTAACTATTTTATATAATTTGAAATTAATATTTTTTTTGTTGCAGTTTCTTTGGAGACCTTACTTGGGTTTGGACCACGTACCCGACCGTAAAGAGGCAGCTGTTTGGACGGCAAAAACACCCATCATAAGGTTCACCACTGTGGAGATGCACCCAAGTGACCGTGTGAAGCTCCAATTCGGCATGCATCAAGGTATCCCTGCCCCCCTGAGCCTGACTCTTTGGGACGTTGGCATCTGGCGAAGGTTAGCGAACAGTGGTACGTAGAACATTGGCAGACGTTTGCTAGAGATCAACGTAAAATATGGGTTAAACATTCCAACACTGTTTTACAATTTCCTGTGGCCCCGGAAGAAATGAAACCAACGCCTGAATATGTAAACTGGTACAGATCGGTCACAAATCCCGAAATGTTTGTGTCTGCCCCTTTCTATTTGGCTGACCCGCGAGAACAACAACCATATTTTGGAGGCCAACAACAACAACCACCTATTTACCAACAACAACAACGACAACAAAATTTCCATCAAGAACAACCACCACCGTCTTTCCAACATCATCAACCACCACCAAATTACCAACAACAACATTACCCAACACAACAACAACCACAACAACAACAACAAAATTACCACCACCAACCAATCCACCAACAAACGCCTTTTTACCAACAAGAACAACAACAATCCCAACAATACCATGTCGGTAGCTCTTCTAGATCACAATTCCTAGACCTCAATGTGGGGGGTTCTTCCACATCACCACCACTAACCGCCGACATGGGCATACAAGAAGAATACCCGCCTTACAACACATTCGACCAACAAACATCACAATACCCCAGCCAACCATCTAACTTCAATACACCACCACAACCAATCTATTTTAACCAAACCGAATCCACCACCAACTTCCAAAATCCAAACCTCCAGGCCGCACCCACTAGGAGAAATTTCAACCCACCTAGACAAAGCTTTGACGGGCATGCGGGCACCCGCCTTTCCTATAGCGGGAATACTAGAGGTCAAGGACGGCTCACATATTTTGTAGACCCGGAATGCATTGAGGGGCCGTCGACTCAAACACAAGAGGAACCAAATAGAGGGGGGCGTCGCACGAATAGGGGAGCACTACCGACTCGTGACCCTTCTACGCGACCTATTAGACAACCTGATTGCGGATCGTACCATGGTCCACGTGGCGCTAAATAGGAATTTTATTTGTATCATTAATGTATTTTGTGTGGTTTTTCATTTTAATGTATTGTGTGTTGTTTTCATTTTAATGTATTTTGTTTTTTGGTAATGTTTAATTTATTGCTATTATTTTTCCAACTTAAAAAAAATTAAAAAACAACTAAAAAATTAATATAAAACAATTGGAAAAAAAAATTAGAAAAAAAAAATAGCCAAGAAAAAAATAAAAAAAAAATGTAAAAAAAAAATAAGGGGGGGTGTTGTCGCCAGGGGGGTGGCGACAACACCAAAACAATACAAAGGAGGCGCCAGGCCCACTGGCGACACCGCTTAGGCCCAAAACGTTGTCGCCACCCCCCCGGCGACAACGTCTTAATCTTAAAAAAAAAAAAAAACATTTTTGTAATTTATTTGAAAACTTTGTTATTTTTGAAGTTTTTTTTAAAAAACTGGATATTTAAAAAAAAAATTCGAATAAGTGTACGTGTCTAGAGGAAAGTGACAAGATTTGAGTAGGTCTTTCTTTTTCTTTTTCTTTTTCTTTTTTTCTCTCGCTACAGTAGCTTATGACAAAATTTTACTTGTGATCAGTAGTGCCAATTGCATAATAAGTATTACTTCCGGTACTTTTATAAGAAACATTTCACCTTTTTAAACTTATTAAATAATTTATATATTCAATTAATATTATAGATTAAATATATTAATTATTTAACAAATCTATAAAAAGATAAAGTAGTATTCTCTTTTTATAAAAAGGATCGAGAAAGTGAGTATAATATATAAAATTAAAACAACACATACACAAACAAATTGGTCATTAAATTTTTGCATCTCTCCACTTATAGCAACATATATTATAGGTAGTTTTTTTTTTTATTATTAGCATATTTTCTTATTTTTATTTATTGTTTTTGGATATTATTCTATTTTTTCATGATGTAATTGTCCTATTTATAAAATTAAAATTATATATATATATATATATATATATATATATATATATATATATATATATATATATATATATATATATATATATATATTGTTTTTTGTTTTTTTAATTACATTATTTAAAGCCATTGTATATATAATAGCTTAAACGTGATTACTTTTAATCCATTTTTTCTATTAGCTAGTTTAAAATTATCTAATAATTTAAAAAAAAGAAAACGAAATTGGTCTATCAATGTTGTTTCCACCTCCGTCGAGGTTTTTGAGTTGCTGGCACGTGTCGGTGATTTTCTTATTTTTAATTTTTTTCTTTTCGAAGCTTTAGTTTAAAGATCTCTTTGCAAAGTTTATCGGCGGCGAGCATTGGTCTTGTTCGGTGCGGTGGGGTTTCTGGTTCCAATTCTCCGATCGATAAAGTGTTCATTTTCGGGTGCGTTCTCCCCGAGAGTGATTTTGTTGTCTTTTCCGATGGTCGATTCTTGTTCACTGGCATTTGATTTTGATGACATTTTTGTGGCTGATTTAACATCATTTTGTTGTTTTGTTAAAGAGTTTGGGTTTGCTTTCGGTGGTTTTTCTTTGAATGTGATTGTTATTATTCTCACACTATTATTTGCCAATGTTGGTGGTTGATTATTGACTTGATCTCTAGTTCTTTTTAAATTTGTCGAGATATGCATTTTTCAAAGTGTTTAGGTTTTTGACACTGCACCAATGGTTTTGGTTCTGTTGGCGTTCAATCGGATGTCTTTGAACTAACTCATTGTGCTTTGGGTTGGGTGGGCTCAAAAGGATTGTTAAGTTTGTTATGGTTTATTTCACATGAATGATTTGTGGTTTTAACCTAACTTTCTTTGGAAACCACCTCAAATTCACCACCATGTTCCCTTTGCACTGAATGACACCCCTATTTATAGGATTTGAAATGGTAGGCTCACTAAACACACCACTCATTTGTGTTTATCACGTCTATTTTCTTCCTTATAAAGAATATGCTACCTCACCTGCAACTTGCTTTGCCCCTTAGCTCTGCAAGTGTGATATCCATCCTCGCTAGGCGCATAAATCTTCATTTACCTTGAAGTAACTTAGCCCTGAATTCATGAACTGCCTTTTCTCACTAAGCGTGTATGTGTTCTTGGCAAAGCGAGGTTAATTGTTTAACCTTAAAGTTGTTTGTCCATTGAGTCTTATTCTCCAGCCTTTGCTCGCTAAATGTACTTATGTTTTTGGCTTAGTGGGTCTTGTTTGTCAGGAAAGTGCTTTGGCAAGGTTTTTGTGTTGCTTTGATGATATTTTAGTCCTCTTTAAATGTTTTTTGTCAATATGCAGTTAAAATGTCCAAACAGGCATTTAATCACTTTTTATTGATTAATCGATGGGTTTTTTTCATTGATTACCTGCAAAATAAGTTAATAAGTGCCTACGTGTTTAAAATAGTTTAGGAACTTATCAAAAAGTTTCCAAGGAATTACAAGAAATCATAGCCACATCCACTATGAGAAAGAGTGTATGTGAAGGGCTAATTAAAATACTAAGTCTGCAAGCTAAAGGTGCTTCATCTTTTGAAGTTGTCGTGCCAAATATTGACAAAGATGCTATGACATTGGGGGGAGATGAATACATGTCTAGTAATGATGAAGATCAGGGAGCTGATTATGAGACAACCTCAAATGATGACTCCTCTACATCCTTTGAATAATTCGTCGATGGTTTCTGTGACTTTTTAAGTTTTTGTTATTTTTTTGCCTAATTCTTCAATTCTGTTGAATATGTATGCCTTTGTATGGCCGGATAATATGCTCTGAGTTGTTGTTTAATTCCCATATGTAGCTTAATATTATCTATGTTTTGTATGCGTGTGTGATTGACACTAGTCTCCTTGCTTTGTCTCTTTTGAGGAAATTGTGGGGAGATAGTGCGTTCTATTTTTCTAATGCGTGTGGTTCTGTTATCTATTGTGATCTCTAATAATTTTTATTTTTTTTCGCTGTTTGCTGCCAAAATTCTTTATTATGTATCTTGTGGTTATCTCTGACGTATTTTTTATTGTGTGATATGATATGAAAGATTGGGAGTAAGAATGTATATCTTTCCTATTATTATTTTTCCTAAAGAGTAGGCATAATGGGAGTTTGTTATTATATCTAATTGGAAAATTCTTGTAGTCAACATGTTAAGTAAGATGTTCTTATAAAGTGTGAGACATTCTATCTAGGTTTATTTTTGGCGCATGTATCTGTCGTGTTTGAATATCGGTTAAGCACTTTTAGTTCAAGATTGTTTCCTTTTTTGAGATTAATCAAGAGTTGATTAATAATTCGTTTTTTGGAAAAAGATTTTATTCTAAATCTGTTCATTAAAGATATTGGAATTCTTATATATATCATATATAAATTTCATTAAATTTGACTTCCTTAATATTTAAATTTGGCTTTAATGAAGAAAAATGTATCTTGCGCTTTTTGGAATCCAAACATTTTTATGTCAAAATCATATTGGGCTTTTCCGCTAGATGTTGTTTCTATTTAAGGAGAGTTTTCTCCCCAATTGAATACTCGGACCTTGAAGAATTGGTCGATTTTATCACTTTTCTTGTTTCCAATAAGTCTCTTATTTTGTGTTTGTATTACACTACTCTTGGATATCTTTCATAAGTTAGAATGATTGAGTATTTGGTTGTAACTGTGATTTATCCCGCCTTATATTTCAGTAATTGTACAAATAATTGGGAGAGTCTTTAAGTGAAAGTGCTATGGGTTTTAGTTTAGGGGGATCTGATTCAAAATTCACGAGTAGTATTAGGAAAAAGACACTAAATTGTATGAAAAAAATGTTTATCATCTATCTTAGCTTAGTTTTGATGAAAACAGAAGTTTATCAATGAAGAAAGATCAAAGAATAAAAAGATTGGAAACCAAGTATTAAGATTGCATAAGCTTTAGAAATCAAAGGACTGAATCATGAAGATTAAGGTACAATGGAAATTCAAATGTATATAAGCTTTAGGTGTTCAAAATATTTTCATCTAAACCATCTTATATTTCCTAAATATTCATGCATGATTGTCACTCATAACACATGTTTTAAAAAGCAAATTTTGAATTTTTAAAGGGAACAATTGATTGACATATCGGTACAATCGATTGTTTGTTAGCCCCTGCTTGTGAAAAGCGATTTTTTAAAGAAACAATCAATTGATGCATAAATACAATCGATTGTATGGTCTCAATTTTCCTTTAAAAATACTCCCCATAATCCATTGATGCAAACCCTACAATCTATTGATAGGTCTTTTGCCTTGAAATTTTAAACCCCGCAATCGATTGATGCAACACTACAATCAATTGTTCTTTGTATATTTTTCATATTTTTGAACGTTAAACATGCTACAATCAATTCACATGTTAGTACAATCAATTGCTTCCTGGATCTTTTTTAAAAAAACATCCAAAACATTGTTATACCACTTCATTGTACACGTTCATGAAACCTTTTCCAAATCATTACAGTTAATCATGAACATTTTCCATTCATTGCTACTTATCAAAGAGGCATCATGTGATGTATATATAGCAGGAATTTTTCATATTTCAATTCACATCTGTCATCACAATTTTTGAAACAGTTCTTATTGTTTTTCAAGTGTTCATACATAATGTCTTAGAAACTTTTATTGCATAAATTTCATATATCAGAGAAAAAGTTTCATAAACCATTGAGCATTAAATGTTTACATATTGTTGAGTTATTCATTGGAAAGAAAAAATTATATTTTCAAGACATTGGAAAGCATAAAAAATTGTTTGTACTCAATTTTTCTGTCACCTATCAATTATTCACCAAGTGTGTGGTGACATTATCTATAAAGAAAGCATGTTTACTTTTTACAGGGGTTTGCAAATAGGAAATGGTGTTATTTTTGTTTGTTGTAAAAAGGTCTTTTGAGTCGATGAGATTCAAATTCCACCATAAGTTTGATCTGTCTGTGTTAGAAGTTGTAAAAGAGACTTGGTGTGAGGCTGTACAAAGATCTAACTTAGTGAAATCCTTCACGGACGTGTGAAGGAACTAGACGTACCCTTGATTGATAAGAGGAACTAGCGGTGTTTTAAAACCCGGAATGCTCCAGCTGGTCGCACTAGTATAACTTCTTGTGTCTCTTTTACTTTTCTGCACTTTTATTTTTCTAAAATATTGTTCTAAGTCCATACACCTTATTCTAGAAAAATAAAAGAATAAGAGCATCTGCAAAATAACGAAAAATATTCTTAAACCTAATTTACCCTCCCCTTCTTAAGTTGCACTATGTACTTACAAACAGAGAGAGTTAAGATGAGACCGTCATGTACTATTGACTACTGATAAATAAATTTTCTTTCATTGAGCTGATGCTCTACAGACGTATGTGACTTTGCACCAAACTGAGTTTACAATTATATGTGTTATTTATTTTTCTTATTTGTTATTTGTTGTTACTTCATCACATTGTCTTGTACATTATTCCATTGTGTGGACCTCTGTTTTTATTCGGGCCATACCTCTGTTCGGGAGAGATACGTGAACTGACTCTTTTTATCGCTTAATGCTTTCGCATTTTTTGAAAATTCACAGAGTCGCCACCGACCTTTTATTTTATCCAATTAAGGAAAGGTTTATAAAAGAAACAGAAAAAAGACCTTTAAGAAATTCTGGGTAAGGGGTAGGTTATACAAAGGGAAGGTGTTAGCACCCTTTGTATCCATGGTTATCCATGGGCTCTTAAGTTTGCTTAGCTCACTTGTTTTTCGATTACTTTTCAATTGCTTTAGAATGCTCATATGTGGTTTCAAATACTTTTGTAAATTGAATTTTGTAATGATTCGTGTGTGGATGTATACAAAATGCTTGTTTATCTTTCGAAAGATGTTTTGAAAAGAACGTTAACTTTGTAATAATCTGTGTTTGGATGTATACAAAGTATTGCCTTTTTTGAAATATTTGTTTTGAAAAACAACAGTGTATGAGAATTTTGTTTGTTTTGATTTGAGCAAGCAAACTAGGAGGTCTACCTTGAGTTGTAAGGTCTTTATCCTATTTCCTTTAAAAATCTATCCTTTCACCGGATATAAACAAAAGGTTCGATTTTGTACTTGAAACAGTAGAATTTTGACTTTGATTTTGAAAAGAATGAGAAGGGATTACCTTAAGAGGTGCAAGTGTGATTGTGTTTGTATTCAGATATTTTATCTTTGAAGTTAGTGATCTAACGGTTCAATTTTATCTTTGACATACACGCAGTTTATATGTGTGGGAAATTAAAATGCAGAAATGTAAAGTGCGGAAAGTAAATCTACACTATTACATCGATTGTGCAGGAAATGTAAACTAGCCTATTTACATGAATTTGACATCCTATACATTTATCTAGGAATTTAAATTGCAAGAAAAATAAAAGGCATGTTTTTTTGGATTTTTTATGATTGATTTTAATTATGATTAATGCATGATTAATTAAATTAAAATGAAGAAAAAAAGATGAAAATAGATTTAAACCTAGAAATTAAGTTTAAAATATGTACAAAATATTTGTCAATTAATTTTAAAACAAAACTAATTTTTTTGGAATTTTTGGAATTGATTTGAAATTGATTAAGTTAATTAATACATAATTATGCAAATAATAATACAAATAATTAAAACTTAAAGAGAAAATTATTCAAAATATGTACAAAATTAGTTTATAATATATAAACAATATTTAATATAAAGAACAATTATTTATGATTTTTTGATTGGTTAGAATAATTAAAAAGCAAATATATAAATATATACTAATTAATTATGCAAAATATTGAAATTTTGAAGAAAAATAAAATATTTTTATTTCAGAAAATAATATATTATTTTAGAAGTCTAAAAATATTTTTTGTGTATTTTTTGGATTTTTAAAACTATTTTTATATAATTTTGCAAAGAAAATTAAAATAGAAATAAAAAAAATAAAAGGATACGATCAGGTGTGGTGGATAAGTGTGGTCTATGGTGTGGATCACTTGTCTGGTGCGTTGGATGAGCTGGCTAGTGGATCTGATGGTCACCAGCATGAGGGACCATACCACGTGATGTACCTGCAAAACACAGAATCCAAGATTAATTCAAAAAACACGCGCGCGCCCTCCTGCCAATCAGAGGACGCCACGCATCGTCTTCTTCCTCAGGATGGGCTTTTACACCTTTCATTTGCAGGTGGTGTAAAAACTCCAACCTTTTACACCTGTTGAAAATAGCGAATACTAGCAAACACTAATATAAATCTGGCGTGATACCATGGTTCAGTTCGTATTGTTCATGCTGTTAGAGTTCATAATTTTGCATGGATAGTAAAACCCCAAATTTAAAGGTTCGAACCCTAAAATGTTGATCCTACGTATAGGCGTCCAAACTTCAATTAAGTTTCCAGAAATGATTAGGACCTCAAACCAAACACAAATACATGTCTACATCTTGTTAAACATGCATGAATGACCAGATACGAGTTTATTTAGATTTGAACAAATTATGACCTGTATAGCTCGATTTAGTGAGCTTCAAGGCTTGCAATTGATTGGAATACGTTCAATGGTACTTGAGGATTGTATTTGAGTGTTTAATTTGAACTGAAACAAGATAGAAATTAAAATTCGAATTTTGAATTTCTTTGAAAAATTTCAAGTGATTACAAGTGTGTTATCAGCAAGGCTTTGTTTCTGAACTTGTCTCTTTTGTTACTGAAGTATGCTAGCCTATTTATAAGCATTGAAGTGCTTAAAATCTAAGCTAGAAAGCAATAAGTGCTTTTGCTAGAATCTTGACTTTTCCACATATGTAGCTTGGCATTTAAGCCACTATGGCTTGATTTTCTTCTCTCCCTCTGCTGTACTTTGCTTTGAGACAAAGTTGAATGAGTCATATTGATGAGTCATGCTTGGAATACAAGCTATCCATTATCCTTTCATTTTTCCTTTTAATTTAATCTTAAAATAAGAAAAAATCAAGCAAAAATGGATGAAAAATGTTATGGGCTTAGTCTTGGTCGTGGGAGGCCCATAATATTATGGAAATGATGTTTGAACCATGAAAACTTGGCCCCATTTGGAAAAAATGCATTTTTGAGCAATGTTGATTTTATGCATTTTCCAAAATTTAGCCAACTTCAACAAGGTGTAAATCCCTCAATTTTTGTCATATGAAGGAGATCTTTCACTTTTTGGAAACCTCAAAGAGTCCTCTAACCAATTTCTTTGGTCTCATGTCAAAATGATTTTTGATGCTCCTTGTGTGTCCTTTTGAAAAAAGTGTCTTTTTGTTGACTTTGAAAATGACCTGTAATGTCTTTGATCATATTTTTCAAATGGTGAATCCAATGACCATGGAATCAATTGAATTTGAAAGATAATTGAATTTACTTCAAAATGAGCTTTGGTTTGAATTTTTTGGATGAAGGATGAGAGAGTTATGACCAGTCAAAGTTGAGTTGACTTTTCAGGTAAAAACCCTAATTTTGAATCTTAGGGTTTTGTTGATTTTTGATCTTTCCTTGATGAATTATGATCATCCAATGATCAAATGATGAATCCTTTGACAAAATATGGACTTTGACAAAAAATTTCATTTTTGACTGTCTGTTGACTTTTTTGGTCAAACGGGTCGTCTGTTGACTGTTTGAGCTGCTGACGGTGCGTCTGAGTGAATTGAAGTTTGAAAATTTGTATGATGGTACTTTGAGATATATGGATGTGCATGAAATCCATTTGAGGTCTCAAAAACTTGTTTCTCCTGTAAAAACAAGAAAACCCTAGTCAGGGACTGTTTGTGTAGGAGACAGTTAAGCGTACCTGATTTTTGTGCAGTGTTGAGTCTCTGCTAATCGCGTGATATTCAGAAGACTTCTAGAACAAAAATATTGGAATTTTGAATTGTGAAAGATTGATTTGATTGATGGTACAAAACACTGAGAATTGTACTGCCAGCAGTTTGGCTGTCAACTGACTGTTCCGGTATTGACGTAGCAGTTAGAGTGAAAAATCAACTGTCAAAGTTAATTTTATTTTTTGTTGTTTTTGTTTTTGTTTTTTTGTTGTGAAAACTAAAAGTTTATTTACATGACTTGTTAGAAAAACACAGACATAATAAATAACTAATATTTACTGTATGCGGGCAAAATTACCGATAATAACCCTGAAAATCATTTAATGCACAGAAAAATGAATATTTGACTGGCAGAAAACACATAAAGTATTATCTGGGTAATTAAGCAATATTATGACAAATAGTACAACATTTAATACTGACAGTACAAATATTACATACTATATTGAACAGTACGAATAAACGGTACATTTAAGAAATAAGAAATACGGTAAATTTTTAAAAATGACGATTGATAACCCATGCTACAAATAGTAACATGTAGATGATTGGGAGCATAAGCATCCCAGGTCCACAATGTTCCGGGCTATGTAGACAGAAGAAAGACATGATCACCGTAGCAATGGTGATGACCATAAGAAAACACGTTTCCCACCGCTTTGCCATTTTGTCGGGGAAGAAGAAAGGATGGATTATGAAGTAGAAATTTGAGAGATGAATTAGAATTTGATGCGAGATTTTTATGAGAAAATGAGAGGTATTTATAGAATGGAAAGAAGGATAGAGACGTTAGGGAATGATGTGATTCCGTACAAAAGGAAAATTTGAGTGGAAGTAAGATTTGAAAGACAGTGTATGATAGTGTTGGGAAAAAGAGAGATGTAGAGAATAAAGTTAGGATTTGATTTTTGAAAAATAGATTTGAAAATATTTTTGAAAATAATGGAATATAGTACAAAAATTAGTGGGAAACAAAAGATAATAATAATCTACTTGTTACCAGTACAGTCTGAGTTTCCTGATTCTGCGCCTGCAAAAAGATTTAACTCTGTACCAATTGTGTCAGTACTATTTATCTGTAAATAAATAAATAGCATGTGTGAAGTAATAAACAGCATTTGGCGTTTGCGTAAGAATAAATTCAACTGCAAGCCAAATTATTGTATAAGAAGAATTCTAAAAACTAAGTATTTCATATATCAGGATCTTTGTTGAAATAAAAATCCATGATTATATGAGACTTTTAATTTTCAGATTGGAGTTTTCTTGAAAAATGATGCGGGCAAATTTTGGGGTATAACAGTTGCCCCTATTCAATCTTCTTAAACCTGAAGAGATTATCTGAAATCTGAAGGTAGAAGATGATTGAATATTTAGATGCCCTGAAAATTTGCACTTACCTTGATCAGAAGAGATGTTGGAAGTTGCATTGGAATGTCGTCTGCGAAGTGTTGTTGGAAGATTGAAACATTACCTGAGATGGGCTTTCAGATGCCACCTGGTGAATGGGTTGATGGTTTGTTCACCAGAATGAATCCATTGATTATATCTTGATGAAGGATTTGAAAGTCTTTGTGTTGACTGTTTCGGAACCGTCCAAGGTTACCGCTTTAAGTCTAGGAGGATAATCGTTACGGAACTTGTCCCAAGTTTTTCCGATTTAGATTTTGGAAGTTGATCATTGTGGAACCGTCTGAGGTATCGCTTTAGATCTGCAATGTTAGATCGTTCTGGAACCGTCTGAGGTATCGCTTTAGATCTTTGATGCTAGATCGTTCTGGAACCGTCTGAGGTATCGCTTTGATCTGTGATACTAGATCGTTCTGGAACCGTCTGAGGTATCGCTTTAGATTTTTGATGCTAGATCGTTCTGGAACCGTCTGAGGTATCGCTTTAGATCTTCAATGTTAGATCGTTCTGGAACCGTCTGAGGTATCAACTTTAGATCTTTGATGCTAGATCGTTCTGGAACCGTCTGAGGTATCGCTTTAGATCTTTGATGCTAGATCGTTCTGGAACCGTCTGAGGTATCGCTTTAGATCTGCAATGCTAGATCGTTCTGGAACCGTCTGAGGTATCGCTTTAGATCTTTGATGCTAGATCGTTCTGGAACCGTCTGAGGTATCGCTTCAGATCTTTGATGCTAGATCGTTCTGGAACCGTCTGAGGTATCGCTTTAGATCTGCAATGCTTGTTTTTGAGTTGGTTAGTGATCAGAATGAATCTTCGGCTTGATTATATCTGAGAGAACCGTTCATGGAATTCAGGTGAACACTGCATGTGATTGAGAACATCTTTGTCGAAGATATCCGTCTGCCTGAAAAATCAAGTTAGTGATATGCAATGTTCATGATGCATGTAATGTATGATATTCCCGGAGAAATATGCATGTTATGTTGTGTATGAATATGCGTATGAATATGCGCATGATGCATGATGTATGAATATGATGTATGATGTATGATGTATGAATGTATGAATGTGTGATGTATGAATGTGAATGTGTGATGTATGAATGTGAATGTGTGAGCTTCTATTTGGGAAAATAAATTTCCGCCAGTCATCTGGATATGACTATATTGTGATCGTTGATGATCTTTTGTCTTGTTTGAGTACCCTCGGCTGGGGAAATTCTTTGAGAACCCTGGTACTCTGTTGAAGGATCTTTGAGTATCTCTTGGGAATGAAAGGTAGCTGGAAGTTCTGATGCCCTTTCAAATGGGAATGAGGAAGATGCATAATCCTCCGATGCACTATCTGACCAAGTCCGGGTGCGGGGATCACACCTTCTGAAGATAGTAATTTGGAACAACCCTGCTGGGGGATAAGACTTCTTTTGAAGAGAAATTTTTTTTGAGGAATTTGCTGAGAAATGCGTTTCTCTTGGTGGTTTTCTTCTGATGGAATGATGTCCAGATAATTGGGACATTTCCTGAATGTTATTCCTGTTTTTCCTGGTAAACATCAATCATATTCAAATGCACATGTTCATTCAAAATTATCATTGGGATGTTTACGTATTTAAAACAAAAAAAGTAAAAATAGTGATTTTTGAGCCTAAGCTGCATTAATTTTTGAAAAAGAGCCATGATAGGCTGGTTAGCACAGGGAGACAACAATCCTAGAAGTAGGAAATTGTCAGAAAGTTTTGGAAAATATTTATAGCTATGTGAAAACGATCCAGTCAAGTTTCAACTCTGCTATTGCCAATCTGTCTTCGAGCATCTCATCCCTCTCTTGTTAGAAGAAAGTGATTGGACTGATCGGTGTCTTTGAGGTGTTGAATCTTGATGGTGAGTAGGCAGCTGAACGGAACACAGTTGTATGCTTCATTCCCTAACTTTTGCCTAGGCTGCCCTTTCAGGTTTTCAGCCTACCGGGATAGTATTTGTTTAGTCTCTAATTTTTGCCTGGACCGCCCTTTCGGGTTTTCAATCCACCGAGACGCTCATTTTTGCCTAAGTTGCCCTTTCAGGTTTTCAACTTAGCGAGCTGTTTTTTTCCTTTTTAAGCGAAGTATTTTTTGACTATGTCAGCATTCACAGGGTGTGGGAAATCCTCGCCATCCATGGTGGTAAGCAACATGGCGCCGCCGGAGAATATTTTCTTGATTATGAATGGTCCCTCGTAGGTGGGATTCCATTTGCCTCTGGGATCACCTTGTGGTAAGATGATGCGTTTGACAACCAAGCCACCAGTTTGGTATGCTTGACTTTTGACTTTTTTGTTGAAGGCTTTGATCATACGCTTTTGGTATAACTGACCATGACAAATAGCTGCGAGCCTTTTCTCATCAATCAAGTTTATCTGGTCCAACCGTGTTTGAATCCAATCGTCTTCGTCTAGATTGGCTTCTTTCATAATCCTTAGGGAAGGAATCTGAATTTCAATTGGAAGAACTGCCTCCATATCATAGACTAAGGAGAATGGAGTTGCCCCTGTTGAAGTACGCGCAGATGTGCGATAACCATGAAGAGCAAAAGGCAACATCTCATGCCAGTCTTTGTAGGTTACTGTCATTTTTTGTATGATTTTCTTGATGTTCTTGTTGGCAGCTTCCACCGCGCCTTCATCTTTGGTCGATATGGAGAAGAATTATGATGTTTGATCTTGAACTGTGTGCAAAGTTCAGTAATCATTCTGTTGTTTAGATTTGTGCCATTGTCCGTGATAATCCGTTCAGGGATGCCGTACCGACAAATGAGACTGTATTTGATGAACCGGGCCACCACATTCTTGGTAACAGAAGCAAATGAAGCTGCTTCTACCCACTTTGTGAAGTAGTCAATAGCGACTAGGATAAAGCGATGTCCGTTGGAGGCAGTAGGTTTGATTTCTCCAATCATATCAATACCCCACATTGCAAAAGGCCAAGGAGCCGTCAGGATGCTTAATGGAACTGGAGGTACATGTACTTTGTCAGCGTATATCTGGCATTTGTGACATGTTCGGGAGTGATGATGGCAGTCTGTTTCCATGGTAGACCAGTAATAACCTGCTCTCAGGATCTTTTTAGCCATTGTATGTCCACTGGAATGAGTACCGAAGGTACCATTGTGTATTTCTTCCATGATCTGTTCCGCTTCCTTCTTGTTTACACAGCGAAGTAAAGTCGAGTCATGGTTGCGTTTGTATAAGGTTCCATTGCTTAGAAAGAATTTGGTAGCAAATCTCCTTAGAAACTTTCTGTCGTTAATGGATGCTCCTTCAGGGTACTCCTGAGCATCGAGATATCTTTTTACTTCATGGAACCATGGTTTTTCCTCGGTTCCTTCGGTATTGATCTCATTGCAATAGGATGGTTCATCTTGCCTGTAAATGATGATCATAGGCGCCTCGTTGTTCCACCTGACTTTGAACATGGATGACATGGTAGCTAAAGCATCAGCTAGTTGATTTTCCTCGCGTGGGATGTGTTCGAAAGTGATTTCTTCGAAGTAAGGAATCAAGCTCAGCACATATTCTTTGTAAGGAATTAGATTCGGGTGCTTCGTGTCCCATTCCCCTTTGAATTGGTAGATTACCAAAGCCGAGTCTCCGTAGACTTCCAGGAATTTGATTCTTAGATCGATTGCAGCTTTAAGACCCAGAATACATGCTTCGTATTCGGCTATATTGTTAGTGCAATTGAAGCATAACCTGGCAGTGAATGGTGTATGACCTCCTACGGGGGAAATGATCACAGCTCCGATGCCATTGCCAAGTGCATTAGAAGCTCCGTCAAAAACCATAGTCCACCAGGATCCTGGCTCGGGTCCTTCTTCTGGTCCTGGTTGTTTGTAGTCATTGACTAGCATAATGTCTTCGTCTGGGAAGTCAAAGTTCAATGCTTGATAGTCATCCACTGCTTGATGAGCCAGATGATCAGCTACCACACTTCCTTTGATTTCTTTTTGTGAAGTGTATTGAATGTCATATTCTGTTAAGATTATTTGCCATCTCGCTATTCTTCCAGAGAGAGCAGGTTTTCCGAACACGTATTTGATGGGATCCATCTTGGAGATTAGGAAAGTGGTGTGATTTAGCATGTACTGTCTTAGCCGGCGAGCTGCCCAAGCTAAGGCACAACAAGTTTTTTCGAGTAGTGAGTATCTTGTTTCACAATCGGTAAACTTTTTGCTAAGATAGTAGATTGCGTGCTCCTTTCGGCTGGATTCGTCATGTTGTCCTAGTACACACCCCATTGAGTCTTCTAACACAGTTAGGTACATTATCAGAGGTCTGCCTTCCACGGGTGGCAACAAGATTGGAGGTTTTTGGAGATATTCTTTGATTTTGTCAAAGGCTAACTGGCATTTGTCATTCCACCTTTCCACTTGATCTTTCTTCAACAGTTTGAAGATCGGCACACAAGTAGTAGTCATGTGGGTAATAAATCGGGCGATGTAATTTAGACGTCCCAAGAATCCTCTGACTTGTTTCTCGGTACGAGGTATAGGCATTTCTTGAATGGCTTTAACATTGGCGGGATCAACCTCAATACCTTTGCTGCTGACGATGAAACCTAAGAGTTTGCCGGATCTTACTCCAAAGGTACACTTATTTGGGTTCAGTCGCAACTTGTATTTCTTGAGTCTGTCAAACAACTTGTGTAAATGACCCAGATGTTCTTCCTCGGTGTTGGATTTTGCAATCATGTCATCGACATACACCTCTATTTCTTGATGAATCATATCATGAAATAGCGCTACCATTGCACGTTGATAGGTTGCTCCTGCGTTTTTCAGACCAAAGGGCATTACTTTGTAACAAAAGGTTCCCCAGGGTGTTGTGAAGGTTGTTTTTTCCATGTCTTCGGGTGCCATCTTGATTTGATTGTACCCTGAGAATCCGTCCATAAAGGAGAATACCTTGCATTGTGCGGTATTGTCAACCAGTACATCGATGTGTGGTAGAGGGAAATCATCTTTGGGGCTTGCCCGGTTCAGATCTCTGTAGTCCACGCACATTCTGACTTTCCCGTCTTTTTTAGGTACAGGGACGATGTTAGCTATCCAAGGAGGATAGCTTACAACTTTTAGGAATCCGGCATTGAACTGTTTTTCAACCTCGTCTTTGATCTTTTTTGACATATCAGGCCTACTCCTTCGTAGTTTCTGTTTGACTGGAGTGCTACCTTCTTTGATTGGCAGGCGATGAACTACGATGTCTGTGTCAAGGCCTGGCATATCTTCATAGGACCAGGCGAATATCTCGACGTAGTCTCGCAGCATTTGAATCAGTCTTTGCTTGACGCTGTGTTCTAAATCAGCCCCTATTTTGACTTCTTTCTTTTCTTCGTTGCTGCCCAAGTTGATGACCTCAATTGGCTCCTCGTGAGGCTGTATGGCCTTGTCTTCTTGTTCTAGCAGCCTTGCAAGTTCTCTTGGCACTTCACAATCTTCCTCACTTTCGTCCTCAGTTTGGTAGATCGGACTTTCAAAGTCATGACGGGCAATAGCAGAATCGTTGTTGACTGGATCCAGAGTGTATGTGAATCTGCATGTTAGTTATGTGAGTGTGTGTGAAGAAAAAAACATAGCTATTTGAAAGCGAAGAAAGAAGGAAAAGGATCACAAAATTTAAATATGCAAGCGTCCCATGATTTTATTGAATGCACATGATCATGATATGATAAGCCCTTATAGAAGGACCAGTGTGCTAAGGCACACGGCTTTTCAAGCTCATGGTTCGATTGTTCAGGAACCATTTTTATCGTTGCACAATATACACAAAGAAAACAGGAAATGGCATTTACTCCTGGACAAAGGAGATCACATCCTCAGCTTTCCAGTTGTTCAATCCACTGTTGTGAGCAGGGAGTATCCAGCTGTTCTAGTTGCAGTTGTCTTCTTCATCTTCCACAGCATTGATTTCATTAGTGGGAAAATGAGCCGGTGATCCTTTGGGATAAGGGATATACTCTGCTGGATACGAGAGCCCAGGTTGAGATATCTCTGTTGGCTGAGCGAGATGCTCGATAAGGCCATCCCATGCAGTCGGGATGATGTTTTGAATAGAGACCTGTGCATCCTGATGAGGAGAGTATGCTGACAGAAAGCAACCCTCGTTATTTGGTATTTCCCTAGCTTTTTCAAGAGCGAAATTGTCATCGTACTATTCATCCCATCCAGTTGGGACAATGTCCTCCATAGCAATTTGTGAGCTCGGAGGAGCGGAATATTTCACCATATAGTCATATTTGCCGCTGGGTTCTCCTAGCGTGTCCCATACTTCTTTGGGTGGATTTTGATATTGCTCAGTGACGGGGCTTGTGAAACTTTCGTCATTTCCAATTTGATCACCCCATCCAGTCGGGGTAAGGTCTTCCATAGCAATATAAGAATTCTGAGGTGCGGCATACTGATAATTATACCCGCCGTTTGGTTCTCCCACAGCATCCCACATTCCCATGGAAATAGGTGGAATTTCATCTGGATATGGCTGAATGATATGGTTCATGAACACTCCTTCATCTTCAATAGCGTTTATTTCTTGGCTGACGAAGTGTGACATCAATCCTCCAGAACGAGGACCTTGATCATTCTTTTGATGTTCACTATCATAGCCCAGACCTAGCTTGTCAGACTTGTAGGGTATATCGGGAAGATGTCCCCATACTGTGCAATCACCTTGTTCAATCATGGCTTTGGCATCTTTGAGAGAAGCCATAGTTGTAGTTGGAGTAGCAGGAATATGCTTGGTGGTAGAGACATCTGGAGAGACCACCTCAAATGATTGGCATGGAGTTTCGATGAATTCGTCCTCCAACTCAACATATTTGAAATTGCTTAGGTGACTAACCACATATTCCTCTTCGCCATAGACTGTGACAATCTTTCCTTTTACTGGATATTTTAACTTCTGATGCAGGGTAGAAGTTACAGCGTTTGCCCCATGTATCCAAGGACGTCCAAGTAAACAGGAGTAGGCTGGGTGAATTTCCATTACGTAAAAGATAGAATCAAAGATTTGAGAACCCACTCTGATTGGGAGATTCACTTTTCCGTATACCGTTCTGGTTGACCCGTCAAAGGCTCTTACCACAACATCACTTGGTTGTAACACAATTCCTTCGAAGTCAAGCTTTTCTAGTACTGTTTTCGGTAACACGTTCAAAGAAGAACCGTTATCTACTAGCACATGAGATAGAGTGGTGCCATTACATTCAATGGAGATATGTAGGGCTGTGTTGTGATTTTTTCCAGCAGGGGTTAGATCCACATCAGAGAAACCAAGACCATTGCTCACGGTTAGATTGGCAACACAATTCTCAAATTGGTCGACTGAGATCTCTTGAGGCACATGCGCAGCTTTCAGGAACTTCATCAGAGCTTTGGCATGAGCTTCTGAATATTTTAGCAGAGATAGCATTGAGATTTTTGAAGCAGTGTGCCCCAGTTGCTCAACAATATTGTAATCACTCTTGCAGATGATTTTCAATATTTCCTCCATTTCTTGCTTTGACGGATCCTCAGCAGTGATCTCCACCGGGGTTTGAACTTGTTCAACTTGTGGCTCTTTGCCTCAAGCGTTGTTATCTTGATTAGGAACTGGGACTCAGACTGGACCAGCAGCAACATTTGGAGAAATTTCTGGTGAAAAGATTCTTCCACTTCTCGTGATCTTGCTGGTACCCACAATATTACCCACAGTTGGAGTAGTTATCTTTGCGGTCTCTTCAGTCGAGGTACTCTGCTTAATTCCATGAACATAAACATTAGTGTCATATCCCCATGGGACATCTTTGTCTGAGGAGTATGGAAATGGAGTTGGACTAGCAATGACTACTGATGCCACTTTGAGTGTAGCAGAAATTTTGAATGGAGCCTTGGCAGAGATTTTGAATGGTAAGCTGGAGATCACTGAGGCATCCTCTATTCTCATCCCGTTTGCAAAGACTTCGCACAGCACGTCCATAGAAGGGAGTCTCTCAAACATAATGATACGGCGATCCATCCACTTTTGAATTCCCATCCTCAGATTTTCACAACCATTGGGCAGGCATGAGCAATAAAAGCAGTCGGGGTCACATCCTGGGAAGTAACCAGCTCGGATTAGCTTTCCTTTGACTTCGCAGAGTGGAGTTGATAATTCGTTCACATCATAGATGTAAACAGTGTCCAGGATAGCGTTGACAGTTTTGTCATGCTTTGGCATAGGTGCAGTGATGACATTTGGAGTTTCTGGAGGATCGAACTCAATTTCCCCAGCATCTATCATATCTTGTATTTTATTTTTCAAGGCCCAGCAGTGATCTGCGTCATGTCCTGGAAAGTTTGAGTGATAGGCACATGTCGCATCAGGGCGATAATTTGGAGAGGAAGTGTTGACATTCTTTGGAGGACCTTTTAACGTGATCAGATCTGCTTTTAGCAAGTGCTGCAATGCCTGAGAGATTGGCATGTTGATTCTGGTGAAATTTCTTCTTGGTGCATCTGGTCGATGCGTATATTTTGGCTGTTGATCTTTTTGAGGTGCAGATGCGGAGATCAGAACTGCCCCTACAGATTGATGCTGCTCACTTTTGCGACTTTTCTGAATTTGTGTTGCATTGACCTCATTCCTTCCGCTGATGGGCCTTTTTGTAGTACCCGAGGAGGAACCTATTTGAATTTTTCCATTTTGAATGCCACTTTCGACACGTTCTCCGGTCAGTATCAGGTCAGTGAAACCTGATGATGAGCTTCCCAGCAAATGGCTATAGAAAGGGCCAGTTAAAGTGCCCATGAACATGTCGACTAGTTCGTGATCAAATAAGGGTGGTTGAACCCTTCCAGCCATATCTCTCCACTTTTGTGCATATCCTTTGAAACTTTCTTTTGGTCCCATAGACATGCCCCTTAGTTGAGTACGGGTTGGCGCAAGATCAGCATTGTATTGGTACTGTTTGTAAAAAGCAGCAGCTAATTCTTCCCAAGTATGAACCTTGGTATTTTCCAGCTGATAGTACCACTCGAGTTGTGTACCCGACAGACTTTCTTGGAAGAAGTGAATCCACAATTTGTTATCTGTTGTATGAGGTTGTATCTTCCTCACATAGGATCTCAGATGTAGTTTCGGGCAGGAAACTCCATCATATTTTGCAAAGACAGGAACTTTGAATTTTGGAGGGATAACAACATCCGAGATGAGCCCCAGATCAGTGAAATCTAAGCCAGGTACTTTTTGTATCTCCATAGCTTTCATACGGTCTTCCAGCTGTTGGTATTTTTCATTATCCGGTCCGTCCTCAGAATGATCATCTTCTTCATTTGAAGAGAGAGAGAGGGTTTAGCAGAACCCTGGTTGCTTTGATTGTCTTCTGGTTCACCATCACCGACTGTTTCAGGGATCGGTGGCTTTTTGAACTTTTTGACTGGGATTTTGATCTTCCTTTTCAGGTGACTCACGCCTACAGATCCTTTGGGCTTCTTTTTCTTCTTGATTATCAGGGCTTTCAGTTCTTGTTTCCCCTTTGCCAGTTCCAGAATTGCCACTTGAACTTGGGCATTCTGTGCTTCGAGATTCTTGATGTTCATTTCAGATTCCATCTCTTCTGACTGAAATAAACAGCGAGAAGATGAGAAATCCGTCATGTGAACCTGTTATGCAATGTGTATGACTGGATGCAATGTATATGAATGAAATGTATATGCAATGTATATGAATGCAATGTATGAAATGTATATGCAATGCATGTGTGTGCAATGTTTCAAGGATCTTAGAGTTTAGATTTGTTAAAGAAGAAACAAACGTTAGTTAATCAATTTATTTCTTTTTTTTTTGCTTCTTTTTTCTTTGCCTCATTTGGGCTTACAAGACAGAAATAAAATAAATGATCCTTCAGGTCTCCCGTGGATGCTTTCTCTTTGCCCCCAGGAATGTGTTGATCTGCTGTTCTTCTTGAAGCTGTCCGGTGAGCTCCAATATCCTTCTCTCATAGTCTTGACAGTATGCTTTGAAGGTGTCTCATTCCTCTTTTAGTTGAACCCAAGATTTTTGCAACTCTTCTAGGTCAGTTGGCATGTCCGGGTGTAGAATAACTTGAGGTTCATATCCTTCGACCTCTGGTTCAATAGTCACAGGTAGAACAGCGGGATATGGCATAAGGAGTTTCTGAGCATGAGTACGGACCCATCTGAGGTAAGGTTCCATAGGGATAGAATTCCATTGCCCCAGAGTTTTGCTTTCTATTCTATAGACACTGCCCCATGCATGTATGAACCTTCGTCGGTGTCTATGAGAATCATTCTCGTAATCAAACACAACGCCACGGATAATCATGTCATGAGGACCGTTGCTCCTTGCATATCCGAATTGGCGTAGAGCTAAAGAGGGATTGTAAGTGATGCCTCCTTTGATGCCAAGGAGTGGCACATTAGGGTACTCTCCACAGTGATCAATGATAGTAATGTCTCTTTGAAAGAAGTTGTTCCACCTGATATCTGAATGAGACAAAGACATAATCCTGCGAGACCATTGCATTCTTTGTTCATTTCTCAACACTGATCGGGGAAGATGAAATGTAAACCATCTAGCCAGTAGTGGTATACAGCACATGAGAGTTCCTCGTTTCTTCATGGTACGAGTGTGTAGAGAATGTAGAATGTCTCCCAGCAATGTTGGTACCGGGTTACGGATTAGGAAAAGGTTGATGATGTGTACAGTTATGAACTTGTCGGGATTTGGGAATAAAACCAAACCATAGATCAAAAGGGCCATAACTTCCTCAAAAGCTGGATAACTTTTGTTTTCTAGCAGTAGTTGAGCTTTTTCCAATAAGAACTTGGCAAGCAAACCCTTAATTCCACTCTTTGTTTCCCAATGGGACTCGATTTCTGATTTTCGCAGATGTAAAGCAGCAACAATGACTTCAGGTTTTGGAATCCTTTCTAAACCAGTGAAAGGTAATTGATTTCGAACAGGCAATCCCATTAGTTCAGAGAATTCTTCCAAAGTGGGTACCAACTGGTAATCAGGAAAGGTAAAGCAATGATGTTCAGGGTCAAAGAACTGGAACAGGACCCGTATCATGTCTTCTTCAAATTTTGAGGTAACCAAATGGAGTAGGTGACCATGCCTTTCAGTGAATTGAACATTCCTGGGGAATTCTGACACTAAGTCTTTTAGTTCAGATGGTATCGTTGAGATGTTGATTCGGATGTAATCTTTGGTGGCGGGAGCCATTACCTGCAAAAACAAAGGTAAACTCTTTGATCCTTGAAGTGTTTGGTGCAAAAATGATATGCTTATGATGCAAACATGTGGCACACAAAAACAAATCAAACAATAGCCTTAGGTTTAAAGGCTTGCATGGAGCTGATAGGTGATACCCTCCCCACTGAAGTTGAGTTGGTTAAAACCTGTCCTAGAATAGTATTCGGGTTCTATGATCCTTGGAAGTAACATCTCAATACGGCGCTCGAGCGGCCGATCAAAATATTCCTCGAGGATAACTAACTTCGATCAATTTCAAAGCTAGCCACTTAATAGGCCACAAGTCAAGTTCAACTAAAAAGGTTCTAAGACAAATTAGTGTTTAATGACATTTCGGAAGCCTAATATACTCCTTGATCGTTTTCAAGGGACATCAGTATAAACCAAAGTATCGCACTAACGATGACTACCAGATCAACCGTATCGGTACATGCCGTACAGTTTCCTTGGTCTATTGTCATATACTTAAGGTATCACGAGATTAGGGTTAGAATCTTTCACACAAGCAAAATACCCAAACAAACCTTTGAAAAATAGAGCAATCAAGTCAATCAATTGAAAACATCGAAGTGATTAATTCTCTTAAGGTAACCCCTTTTTGAAAACATTTTGTTTTTTGAAAGTATTTCCCCAGCAGAGTCGCCAGTTCTGTGGACCTCCGTTTTTATTCGGGCCATACCTCTGTTCGGGAGAGATACGTGAACTGACTCTTTTTATCGCTTAATGCTTTCGCATTTTTTGAAAATTCACAGAGTCGCCACCGACCTTTTATTTTATCCAATTAAGGAAAGGTTTATAAAAGAAACAGAAAAAAGACCTTTAAGAAATTCTGGGTAAGGGGGTAGGTTATACAAAGGGAAGGTGTTAGCACCCTTTGTATCCATGGTTATCCATGGGCTCTTAAGTTTGCTTAGCTCACTTGTTTTTCGATTACTTTTCAATTGCTTTAGAATGCTCATATGTGGTTTCAAATACTTTTGTAAATTGAATTTTGTAATGATTCGTGTGTGGATGTATACAAAATGCTTGTTTATCTTTCGAAAGATGTTTTGAAAAGAACGTTAACTTTGTAATAATCCGTGTTTGGATGTATACAAAGTATTGCCTTTTTTGAAATATTTGTTTTGAAAAACAACAGTGTATGAGAATTTTGTTTGTTTTGATTTGAGCAAGCAAACTAGGAGGTCTACCTTGAGTTGTAAGGTCTTTATCCTATTTCCTTTAAAAATCTATCCTTTCACCGGATATAAACAAAAGGTTCAATTTTGTACTCGAAACAGTAGAATTTTGACTTTGATTTTGAAAAGAATGAGAAGGGATTACCTTAAGAGGTGCAAGTGTGATTGGGTTTGTATTCAGATATTTTATCTTTGAAGTTAGTGATCTAACGGTTCAATTTTATCTTTGATCTAACGGTTCAATTATATGTGCGGGAAATTAAAATGCAGAAATGTAAAGTGCGAAAAGTAAATATACGCTATTACATCGATTGTGCAGGATGTAATGCCCCAGACTGCTTTCAGGATGATTGACTGACCCCACAAACCAACACGGGTCTTTTCAGCATACTTTGACCTCACTCGCACGCATTCCAGGAAACTTCCTAGAAGGTCACCCATCCCAATACTACTCCAAGTCAAGCACGCTTAACTGTGGAGTTCTTATGGAATGAGCTACCGAAAAGAAGATGCATCTTGTTGGTATAGGTAGTACCTATCAATCCTTATAAGCTTTCCTTCAACCATGCAGTCCCATACCTCCACGGCTTTAGGATACCTCTCATTCCGATGTGGCGACCACCCTAGCCCCAATTGGCCCCAGGTGTTCCATGCGGTGCAACCACCCCTCGCCTTCTTCGGCCTCGGGTGTTACATGCCCACCAGCTTCCGCATGGTTCGTCCTCGAACCACATCATACTGGGAGAGGTCTGACTCTGATACCATTTGTAACGCCCCAGACTGCTTTCAGGATGATTGACTGACCCCACAAACCAACACGGGTCTTTTCAGCATACTTTGACCTCACTCGCACGCATTCCAAGAAACTTCCCAGAAGGTCACCCATCCCAATACTACTCCAAGTCAAGCACGCTTAACTGTGGAGTTCTTATGGAATGAGCTACCGAAAAGAAGATGCATCTTGTTGGTATAGGTAGTACCTATCAATCCTTATAAGCTTTCCTTCAACCATGCAGTCTCATACCTCCACGGCTTTAGGATACCTCTCATTCCGATGTGGCGACCACCCTAGCCCCAATTGGCCCCAGGTGTTCCATGCGGTGCAACCACCCCTCGCCTTCTTCGGCCTCGGGTGTTACACAGGAAATGTAAACTAGCCTATTTACATGAATTTGACATCCTATACATTTATCTAGGAATTTAAATTGCAAGAAAAATAAAAGGCATGTTTTTATGGATTTTTTATGATTGATTTTAATTATGATTAATGCATGATTAATTAAATTAAAATGAAGAAAAAAAAGATGAAAATAGATTTAAACCTAGAAATTAAGTTTAAAATATGTACAAAATATTTGTCAATTAATTTTAAAACAAAACTAATTTTTTTGGAATTTTTGGAATTGATTTGAAATTGATTAAGTTAATTAATACATAATTATGCAAATAATTATACAAATAATTAAAACTTAAAGAGAAAATTATTCAAAATATGTACAAAATTAGTTTATAATATATAAACAATATTTAATATAAAGAACAATTTTTTATGATTTTTTGATTGGTTAGAATAATTAAAAAGCAAATATATAAATATATACTAATTAATTATGCAAAATATTGAAATTTTGAAGAAAAATAAAATATTTTTATTTCAGAAAATAATATATTATTTTAGAAGTCTAAAAATATTTTTTGTGTATTTTTTGGATTTTTAAAACTATTTTTAAATAATTTTGCAAAGAAAATTAAAATAGAAATAAAAAAAATAAAAGGATACGATCAGGTGTGGTGGATAAGTATGGTCTATGGTGTGGATCACTTGTCTGGTGCGTTGGATGAGCTGGCTAGTGGATCTGATGGTCACCAGCATGAGAGACCATACCACGTGATGTACCTGCAAAACACAGAATCCAAGATTAATTCAAAAAACACGCGCGCGCCCTCCAGCCAATCAGAGGACGCCACGCATCGTCTTCTTCCTCAGGATGGGCTTTTACACCTTTCATTTGCAGGTGGTGTAAAAACTCCAACCTTTTACACCTGTTGAAAATAGCGAATACTAGCAAACACTAATATAAATCTGGCGCGATACCATGGTTCAGTTCGTATTGTTCATGCGATTCTAATGGTACCATTTAGAGTTCATAATTTTGCATGGATAGTAAAACCCCAAATTTAAAGGTTCGAACCCTAAAATGGTGATCCTACGTATAGGCGTCCAAACTTCAATTAAGTTTCCAGAAATGATTAGGACCTCAAACCAAACACAAATACATGTCTACATCTTGTTAAACATGCATGAATGACCAGATACGAGTTTATTTAGATTTGAACAAATTATGACCTGTATAGCTCGATTTAGTGAGCTTCAAGGCTTGCAATTGATTGGAATACGTTCAATGATACTTGAGGATTGTATTTGAGTGTTTAATTTGAACTGAAACAAGATAGAAATTAAAATTCGAATTTTGAATTTCTTTGAAAAATTTCAAGTGATTACAAGTGTGTTATCAACAAGGCTTTGTTTCTGAACTTGTCTCTTTTGTTACTGAAGTATGCTAGCCTATTTATAAGCATTGAAGTGCTTAAAATCTAAGCTAGAAAGCAATAAGTGCTTTTGCTAGAATCTTGACTTTTCCACATATATAGCTTCGCATTTAAGCCACTATGGCTTGATTTTCTTGTCTCCCTCTGCTGTACTTTGCTTTGAGATAGAGTTGAATGAGTCATATTGATGAGTCATGCTTGGAATACAAGCTATCCATTATCCTTTCATTTTTCCTTTTAATTTAATCTTAAAATAAGAAAAAAATCAAGCAAAAATGGATGAAAAATGTTATGGGCTTAGTCTTGGTCGTGGGAGGCCCATAATATTATGGAAATGATGTTTGAACCATGAAAACTTGGCCCCATTTGGAAAAAATGCATTTTTGAGCAATGTTGATTTTATGCATTTTCCAAAATTTAGCCAACTTCAACAAGGATTAAATCCCTCAATTTTTGTCATATGAAGGAGATCTTGCACTTTTTGGAAACCTCAAAGAGTCCTCTAACCAATTTCTTTGGTCTCATGTCAAAATGATTTTTGATGCTCCTTGTGTGTCCTTTTGAAAAAAGTGTCTTTTTGTTGACTTTGAAAATGACCTGTAATGTCTTTGATCATATTTTTCAAATGGTGAATCCAATGACCATGGGATCAATTGCATTTGAAAGATAATTGAATTTCCTTCAAAATGAGCTTTGGTTTGAATTTTTTGGATGAAGGATGAGAGAGTTATGACCAGTCAAAGTTGAGTTGACTTTTCAGGTAAAAACCCTAATTTTGAATCTTAGGGTTTTGTTGATTTTTGATCTTTCCTTGATGAATTATGATCATCCAATGATCAAATGATGAATCCTTTGACAAAATATGGACTTTGACAAAAAAATTCATTTTTGACTGTCTGTTGACTTTTTTGGTCAAACGGGTCGTCTGTTGACTGTTTGAGCTGCTGACGGTGCGTCTGAGTGAATTGAAGTTTGAAAATTTGTATGATGGTACTTTGAGATATATGGATGTGCATGAAATCCATTTGAGGTCTCAAAAACTTGTTTCTCCTGTAAAAACAAGAAAACCCTAGTCAGGGACTGTTTGTGTAGGAGACAGTTAAGCGTACCTGATTTTTGTGCAGTGTTGAGTCTCTGCTAATCGCGTGATATTCAGAAGACTTCTAGAACAAAAATCTTGGAATTTTGAATTGTGAAAGATTGATTTGATTGATGGTACAAAACACTGAGAATTGTACTGCCAGCAGTTTGGCTGTCAACTGACTGTTCCGGTATTGACGTAGCAGTTAGAGTGAAAAATCAACTGTCAAAGTTAATTTTCTTTTTTGTTGTTTTTGTTTTTGTTTTTTTTTGTGAAAACTAAAAGTTTATTTACATGACTTGTTAGAAAAACACAGACATAATAAATAACTAATATTTACTGTATGCGGGCAAAATTACCGATAATAACCCTGAAAATCATTTAATACACAGAAAAATGAATATTTGACTGGCAGAAAACACATAAAATATTATCTGGGTAATTAAGCAATATTATGACAAATAGTACAACATTTAATACTGACAGTACAAATATTACATACTATATTGAACAGTACGAATAAACGGTACATTTAAGAAATAAGAAATACGGCAAATTTTTAAAAACGACGATTGATAACCCATGCTACAAATAGTAACATGTAGATGATTGGGAGCATAAGCATCCCAGGTCCACAGTGTTCCGGGCTATGTAGACAGAAGAAAGACATGATCACCGTAGCAATGGTGATGACCATAAGAAAACACGTTTCCCACCGCTTTGCCATTTTGTCGGGGAAGAAGAAAGGATGGATTATGAAGTAGAAATTTGAGAGATGAATTAGAATTTGATGCGAGATTTTTATGAGAAAATGAGAGGTATTTATAGAATGGAAAGAAGGATAGAGACGTTGGGGAATGATGTGATTCCGTACAAAAGGAAAATTTGAGTGGAAGTAAGATTTGAAAGAAAGTGTATGATAGTGTTGGGAAAAAGAGAGATGTAGAGAATAAAGTTAGGATTTGATTTTTGAAAAAGAGATTTGAAAATATTTTTGAAAATAATGGAATATAGTACAAAAATTAGTGGGAAACAAAAGATAATAATAATCTATTTGTTACCAGTACAGTCTGAGTTTCCTGATTCTGCGCCTGCAAAAAGATTTAACTCTGTACCAATTGTGTCAGTACTATTTATCTGTAAATAAATAAATAGCATGTGTGAAGTAATAAACAGCATTTGGCGTTTGCGTAAGAATAAATTCAACTGCAAGCCAAATTACTATATAAGAAGAATTCTAAAAACTAATTATTTCATATATCAGGATCTTTGTTGAAATAAAAATCCATGATTATATGAGACTTTTAATTTTCAGATTGGATTTTTCTTGAAAAATGATGCGGGCAAATTTTGGGGTATAACACATTGTGTATGACATCTTGTTACCGATTAAACATAATTTCAAAAGAAATTGAAAATAAAGGCATTGCTTGACATAAGTCCATTTAACGACCCATGGCATTCGGGAAATACATGACAAATTCTTCTACCCTTTAATATGTATTGGGAAAATCATAAGTCCCACAATGGTTAAAGATAGTGTCTTGAAAGAGTTTTTATAGAGTGACACCCTTTATCTTACTAACTGATTTTGTAATGATGAGTTAGTCAAAACTCTAATTCTATTAAGGTATCAGAGTGTACCAATCGGACTATGGACCGTCCATCATTAATATTCACACATCAAACTTAACAGAGTGTTGGCTGTGAGGAAGTGTATTATAAAAATCTTAAGTTCATATTAGTTTAGAATAGAACCTTGAAAGAGTTTATATAAAATGACATTCATTACCATATAGGTCAATTTATAAGAATTATGTAGGTCAAACTCTAATAATCTAGAAAAGTTGAAAAGGGTATTATTTTTGACAAAGAAATTGTGACGAAACATAATGACCTTGAGGGCTTGAAGGTTCA